>NW_017537101.1:1179523-1249662 GCF_001853355.1 Bactrocera latifrons | reverse complement strand
TTAGGCTACCCAGAGGATACTTGGTCAAAGACCGGAAGTCGTGAGCTGCTTGAGTCATATGTAAAAGAATCGTTTCTGGCCACTCCCACGTGAATGGCGATCAGAAAACTTTCCTCACTTGCGTGAACTTCTACACATGACTCCATCCTCCGCCTTTCAACAATCTATGTATGTATATATTTTGATGAAAGCTTCAAAAACACACCCACACTTTTAGACCACAGAAGAAATAAATGTTTCTGTTATAGATAATGAAATATAATATCTAATATAATACACTACACTCTATAAACTCTCAAATGAGCGAATGCCACAATTTGGTTACTGATATTTAGTCCATTACTCTCTAAATAATAGTTTGTTTAACTAAAAAATGAAAAAAAAAACAAACAACTTTTGGACATTAAATAATATCATATTTACAAGAAACTGAAGCGAGTAGCCAGGAATGGTCTTAAAAACGGCATTCCAATATAACTTCTTAGTGTCGAATGATTTCACGAACCTTAAGAAGATTAAGGGGGGAGCCTACTTTAGAAGCTTCAAGAAACTCTTTTTTTTTTGCTTGAATCTCTTTCAAAATAATCGCGTTTAGCATGTATATTTATTAGCGCTCGGGCAGAAAGCGAAAGCTTTGACGCTCGATTTCTCGGATTTTTAGTTTTACGATTTTTCTTAACTGGCAGGCAGGATAGAAAAAAAAAAAACTAAACGTCGTATGAAATTGCAAAGTTTATTATCTTTGGCATTAAATTATCTTCTATTTAAACTAAAAAAACTAAGTGAAGTTTGAAATTTTTTTTAAACAGCATAAGTAAATTTTTTTTTTGGTTAAGCCCATTTTTTTCATTTTTTACAAAATTTCTAAATTTTTACACATTTTTTTTTGGAATATTTTTAGTTTAACTAGAAGATAAATTATTAAAAAATGTGAATCTCTTTGAATTTTTGGTTTCCGATAGAAATGGCGACCTGCATCCTGCCCACCGTCCGACAAATGCACATGGGAGATGCATCGGGTAATTGCTTCCCAAAGGCAGAATATCAAAGATTTGGTATCCAAAAATTTTTGGAATGATGTTTAAATATATTAGGTTGTCAAAAAAGTCTTGCGATATTTTCTCTAGTTGGCGCTGAGAACGCGTAGTTCTAGTTTTATTCGTCGCACCGGGTCATGCTATACCTTTTTGGAAAGCTCATTTCACGCGCTAACGCGTGTTTGATTGATTGTCGTTTCTTTTAAGTCGTTCGTGAGTTATATCATCGCACACATGGAGCAAACTAAAGAGAAAATACGGCATATTTTATAGTACTACTACTATAAAGGTAAAAATGCATCTCAAGCCGCCAATAAAATTTGTGCAGTTTATGGACCCGATACAGTTTCCATTTCCACCGCACAAAGATGGTTTCAACGTTTTCGTTCTGGTGTAGAGGTGGTCGAAGATGCGCCACGCTCCGTAAGACCTGTCGTCGAAAATTCCGATAAAATCGCTGAATTGGTCGAAAGAGACCGGCATAGTATAAGCCGTAGCATCGGTCAAGAGCTGATCATGAGTCATCAAAAAAAAAAAATTTATGAAAAATTGAAAATCTATTTTTATTGGCAAGCCTTTTTTGACAACGTAATATAACAATAAACCCTAGAAATTTCGCTTTAATCAATTATTCCTTCCCTCCCAAAAAAACCTTCAAAAAAATATATATTTTATTGGCCTCCAAAGCAGGTTCCCCCCTTACTTAATTAAGATTCGAAGACTATATTTTAGAGCTTACCTGTCTCTGCTCATTGGTACGGCGGCAAATGATGTTAATTAAAGCATCTTCATCGGTTCCAAAACCTTTCATGGCTTTGCGCAAATCATGGGCATCTTTGACCGGATCGAATCCCTGTGCAGGGAGTACAGTCGGTGTGCCCTGAAATCGATAACAAGTATATTGTATATGATGCGATACTTTTTAATTATTATACATATATGAATATGAAGCAATTTTAGCTTAAAAAATAAATAATAAAATATATTTATGTGAATACATCAGTTGACAACAAAACTATCCAATTTCAAGAAATGCTGATTTTGCATCTGCACGACTTCCTACAGAAAATTATATTCACAGCGTTCACTTCCGCCGTTGCCGAATTCTACAGAACTTGCGCTCAGCAGTTTTCGCTTCAGCTTTGTCGATGCCAGCGCTATCAGCAATTGAACTTAGCTTAGATTTGATTTAAGTTAAAGCAGGCAGTCTAAAACTAACAATAAACGAGAAGTAACGCATAAAACATAAAAAGTTTTGTTAATTTATCTAAGCGCTACTTGAGCTATCAAAATGCAATTTTTTTCATTCGCATAACTTTTCGAAATATGTCTCATAGCAAGAATTTGACGACGCACCAAGGCTCGTGCTCAAGGAAGTAAAATTAGATGCTAAAATATGTTTGTGCATGGGTATTTACGTATATAGCAAGCTTATTACTCTTCGATATTGAAAATGCATAGTTTAGTATTATTAAATTAAAACAGACTAAATTTTGAAAGTGGCGAATCGAACACACTATGGGCACAAATATAACGGACTGACGTAATCAAACAGCAAGCGGCTCGAATAAAAAGTTAAAGATTTCAAAGGCTCAAAAAATACATAAGGAATTAATGCTATTAAAAGAATAATTAAAAGATAAATTCGGTTGCGCCGAAGCCATAATACCCTTCATAGGTGCATTTCTTATAGCATCATATAGCATAAAAATAACTTTATTTTGATTTTGGTAGGACAGTTTGTATGGTAGTTATATGATATTGTGATCCGATCTAAACAATTTGTGCGGAAAATATAGTATTGCTTTGATTTCGTAAAGATACCTTGTCAATAGATACCTTGTCATAATAGATACCTTGTCATAAGATGTCTATACAAGGATTTGAGTTTGATCGGTCAGTTTGTATGACAGCTATATGCTATGTATGTCCGATATGGATGGTTTTGACAAACGAGCAGCTTCTTGGGGGGAAAAAGAACACGTGCAATATTTCAGATCGATAATACAAAAAGAAACTAGTTCCTGTATATACAGACGGATATGGCTAAATCGACTCAGCTCATGCTTTATAGGATAGGAACACTTAATATACCCTGATATGGGTATAGATAAATACTGAAGTAGTATTTCTTTTTCGAAAAGTGCACACATATAAATGTAAATATATTCCCGGATAAATCAGTAAAGCGTATAACCGCTTTCAAATTTACCCCTATGTGATTATGCGAGTTCTTTTGATTTATACCAGTTGGTTGTACGATTCGTCAACTTCAAGTTACTTATTTCCAAAAGGTGACTAGCCAAGAAGTTATTATAAATAATACTGATATCGAGGTCTTTATGCAGAAGCCTTTTGTTTTTACTTTATACATATGTATAACGATGTAGCACTACGAACACAAACCTCTCTTCGGGCAAACGGCTGCTGATGGTGCTGCATGTGGCCTTTCAGGTGGGCCAATTCTTGGAAGCAATGGGCAATATTGCCAGCTGGCGATTCATAACCGACCGACGTCGGCACCGGTGTATATCCATGTGTAGGCGCGTAAGATGGATGCGTCGGCGGATGCGTGTAATGCGGAGAGTGTGCGCTGCCGCCCATAGTGCCGTATGTTGGTGATCCCGCAGCGAACGGATATGGCGCTTGTGCATGTTGGGGATTATGTGGGTATGATGAACCCGGATAGGGTGCATTAGATGACGTATTAATTGGTGGATAGGGCGCATGATGCTGAGGAGTATGTGGGATATTGTTGGCGGGTGGGTAAGGAGTCTGATGATGTGGAGACAGTGGCTGATAGTGTAAGCTATTTTGCTGCGGCAAATGTTGTGGCGAAGAGTGTTGTGTGGGGTGTTGTGGGGGCGCTATCCAACCAGCGCCGAATGGCACGCCAACAGGCGCCCCCGGATTGGGCTGGTTGTAACTATTGTTATATGGTGTATTGGATTTGGGTTGTGGCATGCCGGAACCCTACAAAAAATGTATGAATTATTCTATGAAAAACAGTTGAACCGCTGCGCTGGTAAGCGGCAATGCTTTACTGAATTTGATGGTGCTTTAATACTACTTTAAGCGGTTTCTGTACTTTAGTTGTACTTAGTGAAAATATTCTTATATACAGGGCTATGTACATTAAATTAGAACCGTTTTAAACAAGTGTAGCGGGAAGTGGCAAAGGACTTGATGTATGTATATACATATCTAACCGGTGGATTAGAAAATTCGTAATATTTTGAAAAAAAAAAAAATGTTTTTTCTTACAAAATTTGATTTTTAAATTCGTTACAGGGCTATTGAGGCCGATACACGGATCATAAGGAAGACCTTTGGTATTTTGCTAAGCAATACTTTGGCTCTTTCTCATCGATAGCTTTTTCATTCAAGCCAAAATTGTTTTTCCACTGATTTTTTACGTCTGAGGTTATGTAAAATCGGCTATAATTTCGTAAGCGGTATCTACACCAATGAAAAGAAGAAGAATTTTGCGTCCGGTGAAAAGAATGATTGCTAAAACTTTTCGAAGCATTTTTTCATTGTTTTGAATCAATTCAGAATTCGCGCCGCTCACACTTTCGGTAAAATCGTCGCATGCCCAATTTTTTATTCATACACCCACCGAAATATATATAAAGCCACCGTCAAATTTCATATTGTTCTTAGAAAAATTGGTGTAAGCGTCCACAGATTCTGCATTTTAAATTTACGGGATGACATTTGAATTATTTCATATTCATTTAATATTTTGATCAGAGTAGGCGGTGAATATTTAACAAGAACCGTTATATTTATAAAGCCAGAGGGCGCTTATTTGATTCCATTGTTATTTTAGTTTTGACAAATAAGACTACATGTGAGTTATTAATTATTACTTCATAAGTAATTTAATTAGCTATTTAATTTCATTATTATTTTTTTTTTAATTTTTCTCGAAATCGTAAAGAAAACCTTCGGTCCGTGCTATCAGCCAAGGTTTTCGAAAAGGGACGTCAATTTGATAACTTAAAATGTCTAAGAAATGCCATCATTGAATAATGGGAAACAATTGATCAAACCGTTATCCATTATTTAATTAAGTCTATGCCCGACGATTGGAAGAAGTTATTGCTAATAATGGAGGTCAAGCATCTTATTAAACATTTTATTTTTCTCTTAAATATTAGAAATATAATGCATAATCAAAGTGGTTTTATAATTATTTCGTTCGGCTTATTTAAATTATGTTTGAGAAAACTTGCGTAATTTATTTTTTTTTTCAAAAATTAATCATAATATTAATTAAATTAAATATTTCATCGAAAAAATAATAAATAATAGCAAACGAAAATGGTTTTATAAATATATCGCTGGCAGTATGCTTTTGATAGCTGTAGGGTGTCAGTTATCACGTGTGACTTTCTTTATGTTCACGTGAAATATTTATGTGTTTTGGTGTTTTCGAATGTTCTTCTCCGTTGGTTCACTACTAATGAAGCCAAGTCATTAAGCCTATGCGGGTTAAAGCAAATCACTGACGAAAGGCTGCTTCGTCAGCCACTTTTCATTATCGGCAGCATTTTCGAATTTAAACCTGTTCGATTCCGTGTATTTTAAACGCTTACATTTTGTAGGTTAAGTCCAACCACAAAACATATGGATGTAATTCAGCTTCTTTCTGTCATAGAAACAACACGAATTTATTAATGTTTAGTTTTCTTGGTGCCACAAAAGGACAATAAGTGAAAGTTGTTATTTAAGGCCTAAACATATTGTTAACAGTACTTTTTGGAACTTCAAATGAATCTCAATTACTATAACTAATAATTTGAATTTTGAAACGTTTTTTGGGGGAAATATAGCCAAAAAATTTCGATTTATTTTTCAGAGTTCTGATCTAGAATTATTAGACGATTAAAGTGAAGGGGGAACCAAATGCCACTTACCAATCCACACCAATTTAACGATAATAAAATATATGCACAGCTGTACATATGTACATAAGCTGGAGTATATACATAGATTACAACAACATTATTTTCAAAATATGCTGGATGCGGTTTTAATTTCAATAATGCTAGGAATTTTGTTTGCGCCAAAGTGAGGATGTGCGTGTATGTATAATTATGTCTGCAATACCGCAGAATTATATGTTATGTATGCATATGTACATATATATATACATATATATAAATATATACAATTGCATTTCAATGCTGTTTGGAAATTATTATTATTTTTTTGTAACAAAATACTTTAGTACTTTTGTGCATATAAGATTTACGATATGCGTATATGGTATACATATATACATATACATATATACGTACAATTATATAGATAAGCAGCACTTAAAGTTTAAGTTAGTAAGCACGATGCAAATTCAGAGCATTTAAACGATAAAAAAATTTGAAAAATTAGAAAAAGTTGAATTACTTACGAATGGATACATTTTAAAATATTACGTTTCCTCCTTTTTGCCAAAAATGCCTCAAAGTTCTAGTCACTGGGAATTTAGCTGTAAAGTAATGAGAAACAAGAACATTTCATATTTAAATGCCGAGTAAACAAATATTTATTGTTTGTGATTATATCTGCTTGCCGAACTATCGCACTAATTACACGAGCGCTGTCAATAGATCGGTAGTTAATTACTTATCGCCAAGTTCACTTAAGTTTATTGTCAATGCAGGCACATTATGCATTTGCAAACACTCTCACATACTCTTGTATATGTGTATATGTATATATGTATGTACATATATGTTAAAAAGCTTTAAGGTGTGTTTGAAAGAGTTGTGAAAATATTCATTGCACCGTTTGCCGCGTTGCCAACGTGGTGTAAGGTTGCAATACATTTTATTTGAAGTTAGCTGTATGTGTGTGTACAAGTGCATGTATGAGTCATATGTTTGTGTTCGATTTTTGTGCGAGTCAATGCTCTTGCAGTCACGCATTCTTTGTTGTTGGAGACTTCCGTTGGGCTAGCAGCCGGTTTTAATCTGCCTTGCCTTTGTCATTCACCTTCGCCTCTCTCAAACCATATTTCTACAGTTACTATGACATTATTGACGAGCCAAGAAAAACGCATGTAAAGTATTATTTTTCTGGGACAGTTTTTTCTCCAATAAAAATTAAATATTTTGTAGAATTTTTTACTGTTACAGACTACACTATTAACCAAGAAATGCTAAAATTTTTGGAAAAACATATTTTCTTGTAGACTTGGCCATTACGCAGCCATTACCGGTGACCCTTCGGAAAAACAGCGCCCGCGTTGGCAGGATAAATTCTTACTTAGAATCATCGAAAGTATTTTTTCCACTTTATATGTATTTCACTGTATTTCAGTTAATACCTTAACTTTTGAAGAGATCTTTACAAAACAAATAAACATTTCAGTGAAAATTTCGCGTTTTTTTCACTTAATATTGTAATTGAAACAAATCCTTCGCCAAAGTCTTGAAGAAATTTTTTTCAAAGAGCTGTGTAAAAAAGTCTAAAAAGTCGCCAAATGTATGGAGTATGCAATTGAAATATGTTGCCTAGTGTATGAGTTCTATATGTATATATAGTGCTTGGATTCCGATTCTCTGGTTGATGTTTTACATCTTAAGGGCTTTGATTCGATTTGGTTGCAAGAGTATAAATGTACAGGCTGTGTTCCGGTGATAGCCCTTCCTTACTGGTTATTTATGGTTTCTGAAAGTTTCAAAGTATTTTAATCAAGTTTTTGCATAAAACAAATGAGTCGGCCAATTTCATATTATTATTGGAAATTGCAAATGAGTTCGTCGATTTATCCAAAAAACTTTTAAAAAAATCTTCAAAAATTTCAAAAAAAGTTAAATGAGAAGCTTATTTGCGAAAATTACAATTTGGAAAGTTTATTATATTGTATGTACTAATAATGAACGAAAACAATGCAACAACTGATTTCTAATACGGTTTTTATAGTTTTTTCATCATTCAAAAAATGGAATCTGCTCTGGGTACAATCGCTCGATTGTTAAACAAATCACCAAATGTATTTTACGACCTTTTAATGAAAAGGAATTTATACTTTACTTAGAAACCAACCACTTTAATTTCTCCCCAAGTATCTGCACGGTGGAATTGTTCTAAACAATTAAACCTCCAGACTTCACTCTCAATAACACGCAACGTTCTCGCCCCACTTATATAGCTTACTTCAAAGCACTTCGAAAATCTCAAAGGCCAATGCCTTTCCCTTAGTGAGCATATGCACTAATAGACAATGCCTGTTAAAGAATTAGCACATTTATTGTACACGTTGAAAATCAGCAGGAGCTAAATATTGTCGATTAGGTCAATGTTAATGCAAAAAATGTAAAATTCATTTCGCATACCTTCTGCGGGGTGCTCGCTTTATTAGGTATGTCAAAATAATTGCCCATTTCATGTGTGCACACCTCAGAGCAGTGGCGGCAAGCAACAGGTTGTGATAGGCGGCAATGATGGCACCGCTGATAGCTTTCTAAATGAATAATTAGAAAATTTCCGTATGCAGTATCGAATTTGACACGCAAGCGTTAAATATACGTGCACGAGAAATCAATTTTCTGTATATACATAAATATATGTGTACAGTCTGTTATTTTCGGTATATGCGAATTTTTTTTGGTCGGAATATTTGCGAGGAATCCGCCACATGGCCCACTGTTGGTGAGGGAAACAAGAAAGTGAAACTATTGGCGTCCCGCCAGCTTGTACTTCTTGCTTGCTTTCGGCCATGTTTTTTTTTTGGTAATTTGTTAGTTTTTGTGGGTGTGTGAGTAGAATATTTTATCTTCACTTGCTTAGTGGGGGTTATTCGACAATTACTTTCATTATATGAGAAATGAATTGGAATATTCGAAATTGCTGGAGAAATAGCTGTGAAACTATATATACCATCCAAAGACTAACAGCCTATTTCTAAAATTCGAGTTTAAGTGCGTAAACTTGCAATGCACTTTAGATCATCAGATATATGTACGGCTGAAATCACCTTTAACGGAGATTTTGTTCATGACGAAGTTATTCATCAATCCATACCGTTTGAAGTCAATGCTAGCTCGATATAAATCGTCTAAATGAGAATTGGCTCCATCAGCACAGGACAGAACACTTTGGCCATTTCATCTCCTTCAAAGTAATCCCCTCCCGCTGCAATACACTTATGCCAACGAATTTTCCAGTCATCATAGCACTTGGAAAAATCCTCCGTCGTGATGGCCATCAGAGCCTTCTTCGATTCAGCTTTTATATCTTCAATTGAGTCAAAATGCTATTCTCGGAGTGGTTACTTGAATTTGTTGAATAGCCAGAAGTTACACGAAGGTGTGGCGAAATGATCACGAATAAAAAATTCAGTATGAGATAGTGCATTATCGCATATCTTTGTTCGATAAATCCAGACATAGTAAAAATCGAAGAATTCACTTTTATCTACCAACTTACAGAAAAATGTACCGATTAAAAAAACACGCGAAGTATAAATTAAAAATTCACCTTTCAATTTGATCAGAATAGTGGAATGCGTGAAAGCGCCAGTTCGTTGAACCAAATATTGTGCTGGAGATTTCTTTTGTTTTTGGGTATATGACAATTTAACGATAACTCACGAACGACCAGTTGGGAAATAAAAAAGATGTCAACAATATATGCATATTTTCATTATAGCCCTCGATTCAGCAGTGGCGCTCTTTATCAAAGATCCATTCAATAAAGGCTTTACTTCACATGAAATATGTCATTTTGTTTTTTCTCGCCTGGAAATTCGAACCAGCGATGCTTCTGTAATATCTGTGGTGTTCATTAATGTTCCCTATAAAATTTTGGTTAAAAACTCCAATATAAAAACCGAATAATTCTTATTATCATTCTTATTATCAGATACATATTTCGTGAGTACTCGTGAAAATGTTGAAATTATAACCATGGAAGTAAGCATCATTAAGAAATGACTAATGGTTCGCGGAAATATTATATTTACGTATGTATGTATATGGTACATCTGTTTTGTCTGTATAGATGGCCACACATTTGCAATGACTCATCCAAGTTGATCTAGTTAAAAACAACAATTTTGATATCACTGTAGTGCTTGTTTAAATAAAATGATGACTATTTTGCAAACATTTTTTATAAATGGAAAGCATAAAACACATTTTGATCAAATACTTTACTGTTTGTAGTTTTTTCGAATAACCCGAAGTTTCATCTTGAAGCATATAGTAGTGTGAACAAACAATAATATTCGTACAGTATACAAATTTTGTGTAAAGTTATATGTTTCGATTAGAATAAAACTCAGACTTAAATATGGGAATGAGCTCTTGAGCTGTACTGATGATGATTACTGACGAAACAAAATTTTAAATGAGCCTGATTATGAATAGCAGTTTTGATAACATAATATTGGTGAAATGGGAGACTGTTTTCATGGATGCTAGAAGTAATTTAGGTGACGAATCTGTAATGATATAAGATGAAGTTTCATAAACTAAAACTTAGAAAAATAATTAAAAGAATTTTCTCTTCTTGCTCCATACCACAGAATAAGGTGTTATATACATTTAGAAGGCCGAAAAAAGCCAATTTTCCAAAATTTTTATGAGAAAACGATTAAATTGCTTGATTCAAAAATATTACGGTATCTTCTTATTTATTCGGAACAGCTGATATTCGTGATTTCTGAACTGAATCCTCTGAAAAAAAAAAAAACACACAAACAGTGTAACAGTTAAAGTAATTTTCAGTCTAGTAATTAATTGGAAGAATGAGCAAAATAAAATTTCGGCCTTCGATTGTATAGTATATAAACAAATATAAAACAATCGGTGAAAAATATCTTCCATTGATTTCGAAAAAAAAAAAATTTAAAAGCTCGTGTTAAAATTTAAGACTAATCGATTTAGCCGTTTTCAAGTAATGTCACCGACTTTGATAAAAATGCCTTTAAAGTTGGGAATTCACTTCCAGGCATTCTAAAACGTTTTTTCAAATTTGCGTGTAATTTCGAAAATATTCACCGGAACACTATGAAATTTTCTGTGAGTATTCCTAAAGATATGTACATAGCATTAAAAAAATATAATATAAAAGCTCGATTTTTTGAAAATTCTAACTGTATATAACTCCATAAATCACTGGATCCCTCGCCATTGAAGATTTTTGGGACATAATTATAAGGACTACGTTGGAACCAGTGTGAAGATAAGCACAGTGCCTAAAATATTAATATATTATCCAAGATCTGGATGAAGACACAGCACAAAAATTAATCGATGTGGTTCAGACGGCAATATTTTATTTAATAAATGGAAGTTTATATGAAGACCAGAATTCGTGTGTGGCTAAGCTGAGGTTTGACCACTGTAAAGTCGAAATGCATTTATGCATGCAAAAAAGATTTCCATATACTAACAATACATACATATGTACATATGTATGCATGTGCATGGAGAATAAAATAACATTTTCATTGTGTCTACGTTTCCACATGTACATTCCTAGTTTATTATGGCGCTTCTGCGAAGCCAATTAAATCGTGCCCGTTCGGATATGCTTCTGCATAATTATTAACTAAATTTTTGACAAAATTGCGCTACTAAAAAATTAGTATATATGTAAAACTAATAAATTATAGATTTTGTATGTATAGATCTGTACACGTAAACGCGTCACTAGAGCAAAGAAATCGCAAACTGTAAGAAAAAACACATATGTATGTATTTCTTGTGGCAGACGCCTTTTCAGTCAGCAAAATGACGTGGTCTGGACACTTAAAATACAAATTAATATGTACATAAGAAAACGCAAACAATGCATATAATCATATTAGCCGGAGAGGCGTCTAATGATGACGTGTTCAAGGAATCATATAGAAAGCAAAAGTTAACATTTGAAAAGAGCGCATAGGCCAAATCACAAATCATGACACGCAGGCAATATTGTCAGAGAAGCTGAAGTTATTTTTTTATTCTTTAGCTACGTATACATACATATAGTACACTCATTTCATAATTTTTATATACACACATATGTACATAGTTGTTTTAACCTGCGTGATGTCAGTGCCTTTTCTAGCGATAACAGCTTCAATTGGAAATTCCAACATGCATGTAAATATGTACATATGCATTTATATAATAATATATTTATCATGCGAAGAACGTCTGTTGTAGGCGCCCGTCTGAGTAATTCCCAAAGCGGTTCGGTGATTCAGTATAGCACACAATGAATTGAGAACTTGTGAAATTCGCGATCTGTATCTGCGTTGTAGGTGTAATTGACTGCAACACCTCTGAGCAATTTTCACTTCCTCTAAAATACTGTATTACAAAGGGCGTTGATAGTATTTTAAAACTCAATTTTGATACATATTGAAAACTTTCGAGACTGCCATGCCATGAATATTAAAATGATGAGCGCATTAACAGGCATACTCAGTTATACAATATTGGATAAAAGTAAACCATAATATAAGGCGTCTTTTAAAGCTGATTTTTTTCCTAAAAGAAAGTCGTTAATAAAAACTTGATACGTATATTATTAGGTTTAATAATCACTTACAATAAAATAAAATAATTGTTATTAATTTATTCTGAATTTGTAATGTTTCGTCGAAAGTGTTTCATAGTAGTCAGCAATTCAATGGCCCAACTCGAGGTATATTGGTGTCAACATTACGTTTTCGCGGTAATAAATTGCTTACTTTGAATAACTACGAGATCGAATACGATTCGTTCCTATCTTTATTCTACATTTATAAATCTACAGTTTCTAATAATCACACAAGTTCTGCGAATCTTAAGAAATGTTGTTTAAGGGCAGAAGAGTAAGCCGGATCAAGTCAACTATGATCGAAGATGTATTAGTGAGCATTAACGGCCTATTACTCCTAATATTCTACGAATTGAACTGATCTTCTCAGAGAAAAAATACCACACAACTGTTATTGTACAAGCGTATTCTGCCTACTTTGTTCATTGTTATATTTGAGAAAAGCACATTTTTCAATTTCTGAACCGTTCAATCAAATTGGATTCAGCAAATGCTTGTCGGAACAGATGTCTTCTTGGCGATCATGTATTAATACAGATATTACTACACAACCTTATTCATATTTTCTCTAGTTTAATTTGTTCACAAATTAAGAATACATAAGAGATTAGATTTCCTTTGAAGAGATAGGAAAGAAAAATTAAGGCGTTGAGATCAGTAAGCTTTGCTTCTCATTCATATCAATTCCAGTCTGCACCTTCCGCTCCTAATAGTAATAGTGCTAATAGCAATCAATTTTTTTTGAAAACTGATTTTATTCTATCGCATTTTCAACAATTTCTATTGGTAATAGCAAGTAGTTGGATAAAAAGAAGTATGGCCATCTGGGTAAAGTAGTTTTTAAACATTCACTCAAGAGAATTAAAAAGAAATAATAAAGAAAATATTAGAATACGATTTCTGATGTGGAGGAACTGCAAACTTTGGGATATTGAGAATAGTGTTCAACGGCAATAATATATGTCGGAATTCATAAATAACTACCTTTACTTTACCTATCACAAACCTAGTGCTGTTACGAGTTGACACCCAGTATACAAGTATTTTCTTTCAAGCTTTTAGATGTACTTATACTTGCACATACATATAAACCTAAACAATTGCAACCAGAATGATAATAATTTGGCACGCAATATTTCGTGAAAATATGAATTTTGTAACTAGTTAGATGTACCTATGAATAAGTATGTGCCCATCCTCTACCAATTGATATCACATAAATATAATTATAACTATAATGCTATATCTGGTGAAGCTATTTTTTTCAAAAATCTGTCAAAGTAAACTCGTAAGGCATTTTAGCAATATTTTATCAGATATTTTCAGTTTGAGAAATTTGTGATCTTATTCTTCGTTGTGAAGAGCTCTCAAAGAAAATTTAAATAGAAAAATTAACAAGAAACGGATAATTCAAGAAATTTAGAGAGAAAAAGGATGATTCAAATAAACATTTAAAAATATGCGAAGCATACTTCAATCTATTTGCTATAAATGAGAACAAAAAACGGGCGAGTTTATTTCCCCAAGTATTTAGAGGCGAAAATAAAATTCTTTCAAGCTGGAATTCTTTCAAGCTCTCAAATTCAAAAGTTATGAATTGTGAGATTTTCACGAAGTCAATGATTAGGATGACGAGAAAAGTTGAAATCCGGGTGACTGTCTGTCTGTCTGCCCGTCCGTGCGTAACTTGAGTAAAAACTTATATATTTTGATGAAACTTGGTATGTGGGTTCCTTATTACAAAAACAAGAAAAAACGTAACGTTAACGTAAACGTATGGAAGCTACATGCTAAGTAATCCGGACTGAAAATTTTTTTCGGAGATTGCAGTATTACCTTAAGCAGTAATTCATGTAAAATTTCGTGAAGAACCCACGTCAAATGCGAAAGTTTTCCATACAAGTCCCTGATTGCGATCGTTCAGTTTATATGGCAGCTATATGTTATCCGATATCGGCAGTTCCGACAAATGAGCAGCATCCTGAAGAGAAAATGACGTTTGCGAAATTTCAAAAGGATATTTAAAAAACTGAGGGACTAGTTCGTATATATACAGACAGACGGACATGGCTATATCGACTCAGCTCAACATACTGATTATTTATATACACTTCATAGGGTCTCCGATGCTTCCTTCTGGGTGTTACACATTAATATACCCTCCTCAGGGTATAAAAATTACGAGTTTATAGATTTAAGTACAGCGGATCGCAGTATTGATGGGCGTGGCACTGCAAACTTGTTGCTGCAATCTCATGTCTCGGGACTCGACCGTCCGATTTCGAGTCAATTTAGTACGTAACATTCTTTTCATATTCCATGCCACAGTGTCAAAATGGAAATGGGAAATCGCACTACAACTATGCCAACTTCTTATATAAAGCAATCAATAATTCCATATGATTGCTTCACTTTTCAGAACACAAATGAGGAAGCAATTGATAAAACGGAACAAAACTTTTCACTAATAATTCCTTACAAGTATGCCACCAACCAAAACAGTCCAAGCCCCTAGGTAGCTAATATGTGTACCCAGTGTCTATAGTTGACTTTTCACCGAAAATGTCGGTAAATGTGTGAGATATACAATTGAAATATAGACAGAATCCTTTCCTGACATTAGTAATTCTGTGTATCAAAAATTGGTTGAATCGGGTCAATACTTCCCTGAGCCTCCATACACCTTATATTTATATATATATATATATAAAGATTTTCCTACTTCCAGGGGACTATTTTTCATATACCGACCAATATTTGAGTTATCTGAATGAAAATTATAATAAAAAAATTATAAAATTGTGTCTAAAATATTTACAATTGGGCGAAAACTCAACATAGAACATATAAAATGTTCGGTTACACCGGAACTTAGCACTTCCTTTTCTCATTACTGTTAATGTCGTCATAGCTCGCAAAATATTTGTTCAACTGTTCACACGGGCAGACAACAGCCATTTTCTTTTTGCTTCTTTTTAGGCGGTTGTCACCATCCCGACAAATAGAAGTTAAGCCCGTTAAACAAGAAGGTGTGGTGAAGCGACATTGAGTCGCCGTGCTCATTGACTTTTGGTTGTAGTTGTTGAAAAATGAATGAAATTATATCAGTCCATTAAAAAAAAATTTGATGACGTAGTCTTATAAGCTGAGGGCTAAAGTTATTAAGTGCAGTGAACCTTTATATGTATGTATAACTTAATTACTCTTATTGAAAATATTTGATAAGTTATAATATGTCATTTCATAAATTACAATGTCTCCGTTAGGCAAAATTTCTATCTAGCCGTTCAGGTATTTCTAGTTGAAAAACAGCAAACCTACCGAATTCAGTCAACCTGGATTAGGAGCTCTACTTGAAATGATATAAGAGTTGCACAGCTCTCTTTTGTAGCTTTATGATGGTTTATTTTCAAGATATTGAGCAAGATCTAAGTAGTTATTTTGAGATAAAAGTTTTCGGTTTTCGGCCTGAAGCGCTCTGTAACCTTAGCCCAAATTGTTTTAGGAGGAATATTCGAGCTAGTAAGCGCCATCTGTAGTTAAGTCATTAAGAAAACTATATTCACACAAAAGGAGTGGTTACAACTCGGAAAACTATAGCAAAACTAACGATATTTATTGTAAGGTCTTACCGGTTGCATAACATAAAAAACTGTAAATTTACAACCCAAGCAAATGCATATTATTTTATTACCAGATTCTACATTCTTCAATGTGGAAGCTTGCTTGATATTCAGACTGGTATTTAGAAAATAATAAATTTGTCTAAATTTAATTATTAATTAAGTTTTCAATTTCAAGGTCTCTATTAGGTAGTGTCATTAAAATTGTTTTCTAATAACATACTTTTCTCTCTCTTTTTCTCTCTAAGAGTGGCTCAGACATATAAACGAACGCATTATGTATGAATGTATGTATGTATGTACAAATATGAATAAGTAACATATGCAATAAAAACTGGTATAAAATAGAGGTGGGCAAATAAAAAGGCAGTGAATTCAGATGAGAGTCATGTGACTAGAAAAAACCCGAATATACTATCTAAAGGGAGTTGTTAATGGTAAAAAAAAAAAAACAAAAAAAGGAGATGAATAAAGATAAAACACAACTGATCAAATATCGAAATGTGAACTGATGTCGTTATAGTGGAAATGTACATATGTACATATGTATGTATGTATGCACCTACCAATAGGGTACTCTAACGTGGATTCGAGTTTGTACGTACATACATACATACATATATCTGATAAATTGGAGTTTAGACCGCTTAACGTATTCGCGACGCAAATATTTATTATTGCGGAGTATATAAATGAGTGTTTTATATGTATGTACACTTGTGCTTACATATATACATTTGTATGCTTGTATGAAATTTCCAAACATTCAAGTAATTTTCACACGATCACGCACAATGGCCTTCAAACTGTGCGCTGCTTTGCAGATGGAGCAATTCACACACTCCCCACGAATTGTGAGTTTGCAAGTGACCTTGATGCAGTAAACGAGTGGCGGTATTTATGGTAAGAGCCAGCGGCTGCGAGTGAAAAACTTACATTTCCAATTAGCAGTAAAATATTTCAGTTGCAGTGAAAGTCCCGCAGACGTGTATACATATGTAGAAAGTTTGCTCGTTTGGTTGGATTGCAGTGGTTGAGTATTCGAATAACTTATGGGATGTGTGTATAGACACGGTAGTGTGAATAAACTTCGTTTAGCTTTTAGATGGAAATAAAACGAATACCAGCTGTATTATTAACAATAGCAACACGCACGCACTGAGCTTCACTTAAAGCGTTTTATGCACAGAATTATTATTATCTTATAACACAAGTATGTATACGACTTGTAGTCAAAGAACAATCGCGATATTTTATCTTTTCCACTTTTTTCCTTACTTCTTTGTTATTCTGTTGTTGTTGCACATTAAGAGCGATCTACATTCGTTTCCTTTTATGCTGGTTCGTCCGCAACTCATACACAATCACACGCACACATGCAAATTATATTTTTACTTGAGTGGCTTAAAACCGGTAGATATAGTAAATATTACTACCCACAAGAATTACTTTCAATTAAACAACAAAGCGGCGAAAATTATTATTTCTTTCAAACATCAATTGACGTATAACCAAATTCCTTACCGACAAAAATAACCAAACGTATCACTCACTCGATAGTTGTTAGTGAACTGAAAATGAATGAACTTTTTAATGGACTTTAAATGAATACACGCTTTGCCGCTGTTCGAACCTACCTGGGTTGCCGAAGTGTTATGTTGAAATAGGCATGATACGAGAGCTTTCAACAACAATAAAGCTTTGCAGGTTTGAAACTGTGATAAATCAAAAATATGGTGTTACCAGAAAAAGTAAATGTCGACAGCCGAAAAAGAAAATACATTGATCCAAAAATTTTCGGAATAAAACTAGCAATAACAGAAAAATTAAGAAAGTCTGTATACGCAGACAGAGCGCAAGTGCCGGACATATCGTTTTATTTCAACCATTTAAACCTGATGTGACCGAACATTAAATGTTCCCACAATATGTCGGAAGCAAAAACTTCAAATAATGAGATATACAATAACAAGTAAAATTTATTATGAATCGTCGATTATTATACATATTAGGCTGTAGACTAACCTGCGATATGTGCCTAACGCGCTTTATCGAGTTTCCAAATTTAACTTAATTGAAACGAAAACTAACTAAAGTCGGGAAAAAAAGGTTATCTTGACTTGTAGATCTTCCTGATAATTCCAGATGTGGTGTTTATGGAGTTTATATTTTGAAAACAGAGCTTTTTCTCAAAACTCTCGTAGATATGTGGTTCAAAAGGGGCTTCGCAGTAGGAAGGCATCAACGGTTCATTCTGTGTAAGGAAACAAACCTTCCTTCTCCATATCAACATTTAAAGTTTGATCATTTTGTATTGGAATCTGTTTCATGAAGCCTCTGTATAACATTTGGTTGTTATAACCATTAAAAGGCTTCAAAGGCCGACGACTTGTGGCTAATGGTCTTTTCGCAAAAAAAGGATGCTGCAGATAATAAAAATCACTTTATGGCTTTTGCACGAAGAATAAAGATCCACATTTTATATGTTCATACCTTATTACCCAAAAGAAGTCCATTTCCATTTGCACCTTTTCGAAGTCTCCTTGCAGTCACTCGACGCTCAACACATGGGAGTCGCCTCAATATCAAATCAAAAATTGGTCGAATAAAGAAGAAGTAGAAGAACTCAGGTACTGATATAACGCCGAAACCAACCATCAAACTCATAATGCCACCAGTTTGTGCTAATTGAAGAAAAATGGGAACTCTCAATTGTTAAACATTTATTTCGGGCAACTTACAGAGGTAATCCGTAAAGCTGGTGTACGGTGATCTAACTTTGGATCGAAACAAATCATCGGCGAAGTAGACTTGCACCAAAACGAAGTTTTCATGTATTTCTTGCTTTGTGAAATTTCTAAAGAACTCATCTCTAAAAACAAAAGACGTGTTCGCCAGTGGTGTCCGGTAGACGGTTGGAAAGTATTCCAAATTGAAACAACCCGGTAGGCACTCACGCTTACAAGCCACATGTTGCTCATCGTTGACCTCCGCCTCGGCTTTGGATTCACAGTTAAAATCTTTCACATGACAGACACTGGCGTTCGGATAAATGAGTGGCATGTGATATGGAATGCACTGACAGCGACGTAGATAATATTTGGAATCACATTCCATTTCGCAATTGCGTCGTGTGTAGTAACGGAAATATAACAATTCCAGTTCGTTATTGAAGAGACATTGGCGACGTTTTGGCGTTATACTACGTGTCGACGGCAGCGCCTTTGAACTGTCGATGTTCAAACGAAAACGATGCTGATAACCTGGTTGGACGGATAACCCGGTCTCTTTAACGTGCGGTGTGTCGATGGGATTGTGAGTGATCACCTGGTGGTTATAGTAATGAAGAATTTATAATTTATGATTTACAAAAACTGTAAAATAACCTCATTAATTGCCACTGGATGAGAAAATCAGGCTGCTTCCAAGTTTAGCTCTATTTGATGAGCGTAATTTTGCTCTCAGGGTTTTATTTTGGACTAAAAATGGATCTGAAGATGTTTTCGATACTCCAAAATTTTAAGTATGATCTTTCAAAGATTCAATTGTCATTGAGCAACTATACTGACTGTGTCATACAAATACTTCTCTATAGTTTTGTTTATCGAAGTCAACTAGTATATTGTAGAGGGCAGAGCTCAAAGTAAGAAAACGGAGAAGTGGCGAATCATATGCGATTACGTCACACCTATTACGGTTCGAAGGTTAACTTGTTTGACGGAAGGATATAAGCGAGACTGCAATAAGTGCGAACATAAAGAGTGAAAACTCTTCCACTCTTTGAGTAAGAAATTAAATTGAATTGAGATTCCAGTGCGACAAATAATAGGGGACTGTCAAATGTTCTAAAACATTTTGACCTAAAACTGATACTTATAAACAATTTTAACTCGTACACTTACCTTCAACCCGGTACTGAACGTTGACGAGCAAATATATTCGCTAAGGTTAGCATTGAGTACGAAAGTAAATCCCAACGTAACACCTGCGCCTGAAATAACAACATGATAACATTTCGTAATTTCTCTAACTTAGCATCAATCGGAGATAAAATACTCATACCGACAGCCGTTCGAGGGTAATAGTAAAGCGGCAGCTTATCAGCGTAACCGGTCTCCAAATTCCAGTCTACAGGTATTGTGCCAATGGAAGAAGTGAAATCACGCACAAATATATATCTGAAGAATAAACAAATACTCTTAATAAATTTAGAGCTTTAGGTGCCACTAAGTAGAGAATAACCCACTTTCCCTTGTATAAATAGGATGGGTGTAAGATGTTGAAGGCGCAGCAAATTCCTTCATCCATAAGTACCTCTCTGTAGAAATCTGTACAACGGTCCTCCTTGTTGCCAAAGCGGCAATACACAATCATATTGTCACACGTTTGACCATTCTGCGGAGAGAAAGAACCACTAAATGCAAAAATTCAATATAAGATGTCTCTGTTTTCACCACGCGCCAGATAAAATTCGTGAACGTGTCGTCCTTTGAGGCGGGTTTTAAGTCATCGAACTGACTATAGTCGACGTCTTGATAGCATATCTTCTGAGTCATGGCATAGCCCAATGAATGGCTGTAGAGAGAGAGAGACTATTTCTGCGTTGAATCTTATAATATTTAATGACAATTACTGCGAAAAGTTTTCAATTTGGCTGCGCAGCGCTTGGTTCATGTTACAGATAGTGATTGCTGGAAAAGGGCTGGTGCGTATCTGAGTCGTATGCGCCTCCAAGCCAATAATAACCGGTGTCGTTTCCCAACGCGTGTACACGTTCCTCGCAAAGTTTATGGCCACAGTTATAACAGTCACAAACCAGATGAGAAAGTAAGTCCTATTTTTAGTTGTTGGCATTTTTTAGAAGATTTTTGTAAACAAAAATATTTGTATTACCTTTCCCAAATGCGCAGTTGCGAATTTCCAACATAAATGAGCCCTTGCAGTGTTGTTTGGCTTAAAAATTGCGTTATATAATCGACAATGATTTTAAGAATACCTTTGCATTTATTGTTTTTGTGAAGCTTTTTTTTGCCATCAATCGTACTGCTGTTCATTTTTGGAATACTTTATATTTCCCTGCTTAAGATATTCTTCCTCAACTGTCTACACGTGAATGGACTTTGAAATTACGAAATCTTGTGAAGTCAATGAAGTTTGTGGCTAATTGCTATCGTTAGAATAACGTGAAAAGGCGTGACAAAAGGAGTTAATTAGGTTAAAAGCTCTGTTACGTATCGTAACTCTGGTACTACCGTACAAATAGGAATTTAAAATTAATGATGTGTGCTATATAAAGGCTGTCGATTTATTGTAGTTCATTAGCTGAACAGGAAATACGGAATAACATATTAAAGAAGATTCGGAAGGTCACATCACTTGGTCATACTTTCAATTACAGTGTGTATGTGTCTTAATACCAGTAATATTTAAAAACTTGCTACTAGTAGTAGTACATAAAAGCTGAATCGAAAAAGGCTCTGATGGCCATCACGACGGAGGATTTTTCCAAGTGCTAGGATGACTGGAAAATACGTTGGCATAAGTGTATTGCAGCGTGAGGGGATTACTTTGAAGGAGATGAAATGGACAAAATTCAATCAAAATTTCAATTTGATCACAGTAGTATATTTATATTGCAGTTGATGAGACCACTAACGGTCATGGTGTCAATTTCTTTACAGCAAAACTCAAGCACACTGCTTTAGAAAAATAGTATTTGCTATGCATTATTATTATCATTGTTCGAGTGCAATGCTTTGATGGGTATTTTCCTTCAAATTAGGCCTAGATTTATTCAATAAAGTTTCTACTAATCCAGCGGACAGTCTATCTCGAAATGTTGCCTTCGACCACAACACGATCGGTTGAAGAGGGAAGTGAGATGCATATGCAGACAAATAAAGAAAGAAACCGTAACGCGTGAGTATGAAGGCAATGCAACGAAAAGATACAACGACTAACAGAAGGACCGGAGCACCGTAGCATAGAACCAATACTAAGAGAGAAAGAGGAGACTGGAGATGGCGAACCCAATTACCCAATCGATGATGATGGAATATAGTTGGATTGCCCGACTATGATGATGTTCGAATAGCAATTACCCGTCCGAAGAACAACAAAGCGGCTTGCGCCCGATGATTGCAACTTAAGTGTGCTCTGCCCAATCCACAAAAAGGCGCCAATTACTGTGGCATAATCTTCCTTAGTATAATATATAAGGCTTTATCGAGCGTATTGGGTGAAACAACAACTGATTGGACCTTACCAAAGCTCCGTCAGAATCGCGAAGGACCTCTCCAAGCAGTTCGATATTAAGCGATGTTTAGGCAGAGAGACACTGTCGTGTGACTTATCAATCTATTTGCTGGAGGACATAATACGAGCTGTAGCGCTAAATGAAGAAGGTCCAGTCTTCTATAATAGTGTATGATACTGATATCATTGGCCTTAAATGTCGCGCTTAGCCCCGTTAGTTCTGCTTTCTAAAGACTTGATAAGAAAACAAAACGCATGGGTCTGATTGTGAACGAGGACAAGACGGAATATCTTCTGTCATAAAGCAAACAGTCATCGCATTCGCCACATGACTCACACGTCACTGTTGACAATCATAACTTTGCTATTGGTGCGGATGTATGGACGGGAGCAATAGAGAAATAAAGTCCTTTTTCCACGAACAAAAACGACGACATTGTCTTAGTTCAGCGAACTGAAAGACACGGGTACGCTGGCTAGGTCATGTCGTTCGAAAGGTCGAAAAGAGGAAGACCTTAACTCCATTGGAGAGACCCGGTGGAGAAGGACCTGGCTTCGCTCGGAATCGCCAATTGGCGCCATCTTGCGAAAAGAAGAAACGACTGGTGCGCTGTTGTTAGCTCAGCTAAAACCGCGTAAACGGTTTCTACGCCAGTAAGAAAGAAAAAGAACTTAAATGTCAATGGCTGAATTTTTACCTAAAATAATGATTTTTCTGTAAATAATATATAGTGATGACTAAAGCGGTTCAATAATCCGCTTAGATCCCATGTACCTAATGGAAAATTTGCTTACGACAAAATTATATTTGCGATATATATTTTTAACATTCTTTTAGAAAACGATTTCGATGGATGCTGGCTCATTACACTGTAGAACATTTTTGGGATTATTGTCTGGGGGGTGAGAAATTCCAAGTCAGGGTGATGGTATACTGACCTAGTACCATCTGGGGGGTGAGAAATTCCAAGTCAGCCTGATTTGAAAGAAATAACAGTTTTGATTGAAACTTGTTACATTCTGATAATTTATAGACTATAGTTTATTTGAGATAAGATCTTGCTTAAATTTGTATGGGGGATTTTTAGTTTTCGGCACTGTATTTGAGCTTGAATCAGTAATATATTTGTATAATTTATGATATTTAAATAAAGTAGCGCAATAAATTTCAACAAGTCACTAAGTATTATTTTTTCATATAATTTGGATAAAGATTTGGATTTATCTTCTAAAGACGATTTTGTTTATAAGCGTAATACTTTCTTTTTTTACGATTTTGCCTTTCACTATTATCACATTTTATCGATATTAAACTGTAGTGCTCACATTCGAAGTTCTTCGTTCTTAGAAACCGCGAACATCGCCTTCTTTACGATAGTCGGCATTAGCAAAAATTTGGCCCCTAACTTTTTCAATGCCACAAACGGCCGAACCACGCTCCCGATAACGTTTCGTTCGGTGCCCCTTGGCTTCCAAAGCCTTAACCACATTTTGCAAGATCCCATATTCATATTCAAGAATATTCGGTTCTAGTTGATGATGAAAACGAGGTGCGTCAATGGCCTGTTTAATATTCTGCTCCAGCCAGAGTATGCGAACCAAAATATGTACCAAAACCGATATTATTTTTGTGCCACCGGCGGCACCCGTCACCAAACGTACTACGCCATGCTGATCGGTAACAATAATGGGACTCATTGAAGACATCGGCGAAACACCGGGTTTAATGCTATTCTTATACGGCATATTCGGTAAATCAAAGTAATTTTGAAGGCCTTCGATGGTGAAGTCCGACATGGCGTTATTGAATAGAATACCACTGCGTGCACCGATCTTGCCACTGCCAAAGCTATATTAGGTTATGTTAATTTGGTTATTCTTAAATTTATTTCAGTTATAGTGGCGCGGACTTACTAAAAGTTGATGGAACTTGTTGCGGCGGCTGCATCGCCATTCGGAGCCATAACCGATATATGTGCTGTTCCATGCTCTATACGTGTAACAAGAGACTCGCTGGCGCCATAACTGGTAGCATCCCTAAAAGTACGCTCTTCGTCTATCAGATAAGCTAAATGCCGTGCGTATGAGGAGTTTGTGAGATTTGTCAGCTCCTGCGAAATATGGAGAAGCAATATACTTGTGATAACTACGGAAGTGAGCAACCATAACTCTCGTACCTCTTCTTGCATCTCTACGTCCAGATTCCAACGTTGAACGAAACCAAATTTCAGCGCCTCAACTATATGATGCATCCCGCTGGCATCAATGTCACTTTCTTTAGCGAACTTCTTACTAAATTTCTGTAAAATCTTCATCACAAAACCCACGACATAACCACTACCGGGCGGTGGTGTGAAATGTAGCGTATACGGACCTAATGTAACATTGGGTGAGAACGTCAGCTCTGCCGTCAGATTGCTCAGGTCCACTTCACTGATGGGACTGCCTATATCGCGCAAATCTTTCACTACTTTTTCCATAAGATAGCCATTATAAAAGTCGCTGGGTCCGTCACGCGCCAGCGCTTCATAAGTGCGACAAAGGACATCCGGCGGATGTACGTGCGCGCCCGTCCTATAAACCTGCCCTGTTTCCGGATCAACGAACATTTTGCGCAAAACTTCATTTTCCTTAAGCAGTTTTCCATTGATATACACGGAATCCCGTTGGTGTTTGGTGAGTGTGTAGCCTTGGCGGCAGAGCTTTGTTGTCGGTTCCACCAGTTGCCGCCAGGGTAACTTTCCAAAATGTTGATGGGCCACCGCATAGCCAGCAACTTCAGCAGGCACTGCAATACCCAAAGCGGACTGGAAAATTGTGCTTACATTTCCCTCCGGCAATCGGAAGTTTAGTGGTGCGCGTTCTCTGCTCAGTATGCTATAGCCTCGCTGCTCGCTGCTTGAGTAAATATTGATAAGTACACCGCCACCGAGTCCCATGCTCTGCATAGCCAGCAGCCCATTGCAGAAGAGCGTCGCGATGGCGGCGTCAACTGCGCTGCCACCCGACTTTTGCATGACATCTCTGTATTGGAAAATTATTTAAACACTTTGTACATATATACACATATATTTATGGGTGCACGTGAAATCACCTGCCAATTCTACTGCAGACATCGCTGTCAGAGCAGACCGCCCCGTTTTCGAACACGTGTAGCGGTGAGAATGAGGGTGGCTGCGGCGTTTCCGGATTCGGCGGTCGCAATAATTGGCTATTTTGCAGCGAAGAATTCCGTTGCTTAGAGAGTTTGTAGAATAAAAATACTACAGCGCTTAGTACAATTACACCGCCGTGAATTAAATTCATCACTACAACGTGATATCGAAAAGGTTGCGCAATAACTCAACAAATCCTTTCTGGCAATATTTACTTTCTGGCTGTTTAATGAGCGGCGAATGTCAAGTTTCGGAAAACGTCCTGAAATCTAGGACATGCGCATTGGCCAACGATTTGCACCGAAGCCAAACTGCTGGTCATGTTCGAAATCGATAAAAGGACTCTCTGTCTTAATTACATCAATTGGTCTATTCAATACTTTAATGCAGAAGTATATCTTCAGAAAGATAATGAAATATTCACTAACAAGCACTGTTATCTACAGAATTTGGGAAGAGTGTATTTCTTCAAATTTTGAAAAAAAAAAATAGTTCCTAAGTTATACTAGCGAAGTTAGTTAGTTAGACATTTTTCCTTATCTTGATTGTCATAGTGGTGTGCTTAGTTACTCAGGTTTTTATCTGGAGGGAAATATGAAATTTTGCCTTTTGATTTGTGAATCAAGCGTGTTGAAACACGGTTTAGGGATTTTGATCAAATTAGAGAAGAAGTTTTTTCAATTTTACTAACCAATATGTACTGCATAAAATCAACTGTTGAAACACGGTTTAGGGATTTTGATCAAATTAGAGAAGAAGTTTTTTTCAATTTTACTAACCAATACATATGCATAAAATCAACTGGAGTAACGAATAATACTATACCGGAATTAATGTAGCCAAGGAATGGTGTGGACAATTTTTTGCATTTAATTTCCATTTTTTTTTTAACGAATTAAGCTATATTTAATAAAATTGAATGAGCCTTAACATGAATAAAAGAAAAATGAATTCCATACACTGAAAAAAAATAATAAAAAATTATTTGAGTTTCTTAATGTAGCAAAATTCATCAGCCACTTTGTAGATCGATTATAACAAACTTTTTATGGCCGCAATTGGACGAAGTTGATCTTGATAACAACTGGTCCAACCAGACGTCGTTACGTGCCACACAGTACATGCAACAACTGTATTAATGCGAGAAAAGTTTGGAGATTCGATTGTTTCAAGAAATTGTGACATTGAATGGCCTTCAAGATATGGTGAGATAACATAATTTCACTACTTTTTGTGGGGATATGTGAAGTCATTGGTCTTTAGCAATTAAATAAACTGCTTCAAGCTTCAGAATTCAATGTTGATTTGTGATATATACGAGTGGTACAACTTGATTTTTTGGAAAAAGTACTCAAAAATTGGGTGCATCAAATTCGTTCCAGCAAAAGATGTCGTGGAGGCCATTTGAATGATGCTTTATTGAGAACTTAATTATATTGATTTCCTTAACATTTAATAAAAAAAAAACATTTGTAGTTTCTTAATAATAATTAGTGTGTTTTTGGTTTTAAAAACTCCCAACACTCTTATACGGAACACCCTGTATATTCACATGATGTTGATCAAATACGGCTATAAACTATTTCCTTCCAACACACGTTTTAATCACACTTACAATTTACATTACGCCACAAAGAAAATTCGCTTGCTGAGTGATAGGGCTCGGCCTTTTTGCTATTATTAATTTAAAAAATATGTATATTTGATTATAAATTTGTAGAAGTTAAAGCTTGTCGTCTATTTATTTTATTAAAGTTTTTTGAAAACAATGCATTTTACAAGGTGGCTTACAGCAATACTGCTTCAATATCTAGATAAATACGCTTTCCTGCATTGATTAGCTATATTTGTGTTTTAAATTCAGCAATATCTCGGTAATCGGTAATCGTGTATATAGTATGTAATAGATTGGTATGTATTTAGGTATGTATGCACATGATATGAAATAATGCTAAGAATAATACTTAAAAAAATACAAATTACAAATACAAATCCAATACTACAATGTACAAAGTGTCCAAAATGTTTCAAGCTCCGATTGGAGTAATCGAGTGCCATACTTTCTTGTTTTTGTATAAGATTTACCTACCGCAATTATGCACACACATATATATGTATGCATATGCAAATATTAAAATGTACAGCTTAAAAATGGCTGCGGCGATTGTTTCGACTTTTGCAGTTCGTGTATATGTAAACTTGTTTCATTGACTCGGTTTTAGATAATAAATAATCTCGTATCTTCTTTTTTTTATTTTGGACTTAGCGCACACTTATGCTATAAAAACGTTGAGAAATAACGGTTGCGGTCTCAAAAGCCAGCGACGCCGCCCCGTTTTCGGTAGTCCGCGTTCGCATATATCGCGGTATCATTTTGTGCGATGGCGCACACAACGGAACCAATATCCTTGAAAGGCTTTAACTCATGTCCTTTGCTCTTTAGCAGCCTTAAGATCTCCTGCGAATATTTCACAGTCGATTATTATTCAACTTTATTTTTAACTAATTGCACTTACTTCACTAAATCGGCCAAATTCGTATTGCAACACATTGGGCACGAGCTGATGATGGATGCGCGGCGCGTCAATAGCCGATTTTATATCCTGTTCGAACCATAAATAGCGCGCCGCCACCTCAATAAGACTCGATAAGATTTTTGAGCCACCAGCAGCGCCGAACGCTAAGCGCACGTTACCTTTACGATCGGCCAAAATCATTGGTGACATCGACGACATGGGTCGCTTGCGGGCATCAATAAAATTGCTCGGTGCCGCCGGGAGACCAAAACTATTAGATGTGCCTTCCACAGAGAAATCATTCATGGCGCTGTTAAAGACGATACCGGTACGTCGCCCCGCCTGACTGGCACCAAAACTGGAAGCAAATTAGAAAGAAACTACTCAAAACCTCTTCGATAGTTATACCCAATAATACTAACTATTCGTTAACGGAACTTGTCACCGAAACTGCATCTCCGTTGGGCGCCAGAACGACTGCATGTGAGGTGCCTGCATCATCTTCGCCCATAAATTGTGCGCCATAATCGAAGATCGCCTTGTGTACTTTGTCATCGTTTATCTTTTCGCGTATGCTCATTCCATACTCGGGATTTGTGAGGCGGCTAACCAACTGTTGAGCCAAAGAAAAAAGCTCCATATAGTTCATGAATGAGCAAAAAAAATATACACATTGCAGGCATAGTGCCGATTGTCTATCTCAGTGAAGTGACATGAGAGACAATATCGGCATTAGCCGGAAAATACGTACCTCACGGACATCATTGAAGCGCAAATCTCCCAGCTCCCAACGTTTTGCAAAACCATACTTTAATGCCTCTGCGAAGCGATGTAACGTCTTGGCTTGGTTCTCGGCGCCAACAAAATCAGCTTTGGTTAAATTAAAACCTTCCAATATGCTTAGGATATTGGCTACAACTGTGCCGCTACTAATTGGTGGAACCGCATAGAGTATATCATCGCCCAACTGCATTGTTATGGAACTGACCATGTCGGCGGAGTAGGATTCCAGATCGTACGCTGTCACTGTGCTGCCCAGATCTTTGAGGTCCTCCACAACCAACTGCGCTAAGGTGCCATTATAGAAGTCAAGTGGTCCATTTTCTGCTAGAAGCTCATAAGTTGAGCAAAGCACTTTTTGCGGTTTTATTTTGGTGCCGACCGGAAACAGCTGCCCAGTGGTGGCGTTAACAAAAACATCGCTAGAAAAAATATAAGTATATGTAGGCATTAAACAAGTTAGATCTGTTTTTGCATTTGTTACTTACGTCAACACTGTGTTGTTCTTCATGTGATGCCAACGGTAGTTTAAGGCGTTCCATTGATGATGTGTCAAATAGAAGCCTTCATGACACAATTTAACCGATGGTTCGACCAGCGTTTTCCAAGGTAACTTGCCAAAGCGTTCGTGCGCCCGATGATAGCCCATCAGTTCTCCAGGCACAGCAATGGAAAGACCACCATTCAACGACAGTTCCAGTTTGCCATCGAACATCTCTTGGAACGCTGCGAACGGCGCAACTTCTCGGGCGTCGATGGAGTAAGCGTGTTGCGTGTCCTTCACAAATATGTTCATAAGCACGCCGCCGCCAATACCCATGCTGTGCATAGTGAGTATTCCGTTACATAGTAATGTGGCGATAGCGGCATCCACAGCGCTACCCTTTCGATCCAGCATGTGACTATGTAAAGCACAGAAAGGGATCTTAGTGAGTGGGTCAAAGCGATAAAAGTAGCTGAATTTATTTATAAACATATCTTATATTATACTCCTGCAACATGTTGCTAC
This sequence comes from Bactrocera latifrons, assembly GCF_001853355.1. NCBI lineage: Eukaryota > Metazoa > Arthropoda > Insecta > Diptera > Tephritidae > Bactrocera > Bactrocera latifrons. The sequence goes on along the minus strand of NW_017537101.1, from coordinate 1,219,740 downwards.
AGAGTATAGTAGTTTTTTTCACATAACGGTTGTTTGTATCACCTAAAACTAATCGCGAGAGATATAAGGTTGTATACATATATATAAATGATCAGAATGACGAGAAAAGCTGAATTTCGAGTGATTCTCTGTCTGTTCGTCCGTCAGTGGAAGCTTATATTCCGGTAAAAATTGAAATATCGCAACGAAACTTAGTACACGAGTTCCTTGGCAAAACAGAGAGTTCTTGGATGGGCGTAATCGGAACTCTGCTACTCCAACAAACGCCGTTATACGAAAATCTATACAGTGCCAAAACTAAGCTTTAAATTAAGACAAATAAAAAAAACCTGATGATAACTCTGCCCACTCCCCTTATTACGGTTTTATTAAAAACTTTATAGAAGCACAGTCCCAAGTAAGACCATGGGTTAGGTAAAAACTCATACAGGTATCTTGACCTACTCGACCGATATCTACCTACATACATATGTAATATCATCTGCGAAAATGAGTGAAATCAGACTACAACCACTCTTACTCCCCATGTAACTGATTTTTCAATTCCATCTAATTCTTCAACTTTCCAGTATGCCAATCAAGCACCAGTCAATGTATCGGCACAAAGCTTTGCGTAAATAGTGCGCTTGTGCCCAAGAATTGCCAAACTGAAATTATATCAAAAATTTCGGTCAACCTGTGAGATTGAAATTCGGGAAAAAAACCTTATATAAGTTGCAAGGGTTGAAGGTATTAGGTTACACCCGAAATCAGCCGTCCCTTACTTGCGATTTTTTAATTATTTTGCAATAAATGAAACTCAATGCACTCGCTTAGTGCCTTGTGTAAGAATAACGATGCCTTAATTTGACTTTGTGTATTAATATTTCTTAAAAGTACTATATATTTCCAGTAAAAGAGTGAAAAGCTCAAGAAAATTTTATTCAACATACATAGATATAGCCTCTGGTGCTAACTGCCGGTTCTACGACATAGAGCCGGAAACTCCTGAGGACCTGTTGCTGGACTGCACGGCAGTCTGTAGGCGCAGGATAAAGGCCTTGGATCTACATATGTATCTGAATCAGATCGCTTCGATAAGTGAGCTGGGCCTATGTGATTTGTTGAGACAGAGGGGACGACACAAGAGGCGTAAAGTCGTAGTGCTTGCCTCAATTAATTTTTATTCTAACGGAGAGAAATGTGTCTGCTTAGCTCAGAGAGACACACACACAAGATGTTAAAGGATGTAACTAATGAGGGTTCAAGTAAACGTTCAGAAATATTCTAGTAGCATTGTATCGATAATTATTAATTGGTGTGAGATTAAGTTATAATTCGGCTGAAGCACCAAGTATTGCTAGATATAGTATATATAGAAATGACATTTAGGTCTGAAACGAATATGTAGTCATACAGAGAGCGTCGTATTTTGGGTAAAGAAGAGAGTATGTGAGATGACAAATTTTGAATTTAAGTTTATTTAAACTTCTGAGGGATGGTATAAATTACTCACACGCTTAACATGGATTTTCTAAAAAGAAAAACTTAAATTCTCGCTCAAAACTAAACGACTTATAAAAATTATTGAACAATTAAAAAATTTAAACAGCTACCAATAATAAAGGAGATATAATTTTTGTGTATTACTAGAAACTGTGAAACTTTCATGTTCACTATTGAAGGATGGGGCCAAGTGTAGAAGTTCACACAAATGAGGAAAGTTTTCTGAGCGCCATTCACTTGGGAGTGGCCAGAAACGATTTTTTGCATATGACTCAAGTAGCCGTACAGGATGTACAAGAAACATCCGTTTGAAAGCGAGCTAAAGGGAAGAAGGGTGAGAAGGCGAACTATCCCCCCGTTGTCCGCTGTTTATGGGGCCTGCCGCGTAAAAACCCCTACCAATAAAAAATTGAACAAATAAAAGAGCTACAATACATTCAAAAAAGTGCAAGTCCAACCTGTCGCAATCCTATTTATATTATTCTTCAATAGCTCATTGTCACTTCGTAGACTCGTGCCTAAGGAAGTTTCCGTTAAAAAGGTATACCTTTCACACCAAGTTTCTGTTGAAATTGTGGCTTTTAACAAGGAAGCGTATTTGTAAAATGAGAACAATTCTGATAATAATAATCAGCCGTAGCATAACCAGTATCAGATTCAGATGGTATCTCAAATTGGCTCCAAAATGGGGAAAAAAGAAATGACTGGCGCGCTGTTGTTAACTCGTTTTTAACCTCGTAAGCATTATCTATGCCAGCAAAATGAAATAAGAAGATACTACCCACCCACATAATTACATATAAAAAATAAGCACACAATTAATGTACTTTGCCCTGCCCTGCCTCAATTAAAAATGGCTACGGCCGTTTATAACCAATCATATCACTTTCAGTAGCTCATTAAATGCTTAACTGATACTTTTTTGTTGTCGAAAATAAAATTTTTAAAAGCCTTCCTTTCCTCAGGCGCTGCCACATTTTAAAATATATTTAATGGCCTACTTCTCGATAACGCTATCGGGTTGCATGCTCACAGCTCGTTAGCGTTTCCTCTATGAGCAGAATGTGCCTCAACTTTCCATTACAACTGTCTATTAATGAACTGAGTACGCTATTTAATTTAGTTTTGAAATCAAGTTTGCGATCAATAAAGATTTACTTTATATTTTGCTTTCTAAGTTGGCGTGGGCTATGTCACTCACCTGCCAATTTCGCTGCAAACTTCTCGGTCCGAGCAAACAGCCGCCTGCTCATAAATACCCAATTTCGATTCGAATTTGTCGTTTATCAATGGCGGCGAGTCCTTAAGCACCAGCGCCTTTCTCGTCGGCTGCGCGGGGCTACTTTTTGTTGTTGTTGCGCCGGACGCAGCCGTGCTGGCGGTTGTTTGCGGTGTGCCGGGCAGAGCATCGACTGTTGTAGTTGTTGGTGCCGCGCCAGTTGTCGTGGCGGTGTATGTGTTGGTGGGCTGTGCCGCTGAGTCACCGAAACCAGCAGTCGCGATGGTAGCCGCCGTTGTGGTGACCACAGCGGCTAATAAGCTGTCATTTCCTTCACTTGTTGAGTTCGACGCCAGCGCGCCATTTTTACTACTACTACTACTGCTGCTGCTGCTGTCATCATCTGGCGAGAGAGAAGAATTATAGGTGGATGGAAGAGTGAAGGATGTATCATTGTTGATGCTTGTGTTGTTGCTTTGTGCATTTGACGTTTTAGACCAATCTGTTAAGTGAAGAGGGGTGGTGGAGTTGGTGGTGGTATATTTGTTTTGTAGGTGGTGTGCATTTATTTAGAACGAAAGAGTTGGGAGAATGAAAGAGAAAAAATATGCAATGCAAATTATCAGTAAATAAGGTTGGTGTTAATTTGTGTAGTGCAAATGCGCGAAGACATTACGTTTCTTTTAATCTTCAGCGCTTTTTATATAGTCTACCTTATTGTTTACATTAAGCGAAGTGAATCGAAATATAAACAAATGGAATGAAGTAATTTCTCTATTTTAGAGTGTACTTACCGCTAAAGCAGAGGCTGATGATAACGTAGGTTATGAGCGCGACGCCGATGAAGCAGATGAGAACAATCGTCAGCTTCTTCATCCATTTGAGAATGTTCGCGCGCCTAAAAATATGCAACATAAGATATGTAATATGATTGTATGGCTACAGTTTTCAAAAAATGTGTTTATTTATGTTTGGAGCATCGTAGGCGACCTGAAAGCTACTGAAATTCGCTATATATTTTTAAAGGAATCTAAGTACCTAGAATTTATAGGCGAAAAACATTATTAATTCAGAGCTTTTAATTGCTTTGCAAATTGGCGAAATTAATATCCCAGAGGAGTATAAAAATTTGAAAATCAGATAGCGTAAAAGTCAAAATATTTCCCAATTTTTAAACACCCTCTTACTGTACCCTATATATTAGCAACATTTATTTCATCGAAGTGACAGACTGGCATACCAAGGCTCTGTTTTCATTATGTCAAACTGGCTATATGAAATGACTTTGGCATTTTACGTTAAGATCTTAAATTGAAAGAGTTCGAAATACAACTTGTGAAAGTACTGAAGCTCGACATTCCCAAGCGACATCGCTTCACTCTATGGGCTCTGGAAAAGTTTCAACAAGATCCAACGTTTTTGAGCCAAATTTTGTTCTCCGATGAAACACATTTCTGAGAGATGGGAACGTTACCGTTAATGGTGAGCAGTTGATAGCCCACCAAGATCATAAGGTATCACCCCGTTAGATTTTTTTCTGTGAAGATATGTCGGACAATGGCGACTTCGAATCAGGTCTTAGAGCAAAACATCTCGAAAACCAGTCGAAATGCTCGGAAAAGTCATCTAAAATTGGATACAACGGATGGTTCATCTGAGAGAAATACTAACACTGGCCCACAAAATGAAAAAGAAAAAAAAATTAAATTTGGTGCAGAGATAGTGCCAACGGTTTTGGACTAAGTGTCAATTGGTAAAGATAAATAAGGTTTTTTTCCTAAATGTTGTTTCTTCTTTTGATCTACACTCAGTTTTGAATATTGGCTGTAATCAGTACTTTATTACAGTACACTTATGTAAATATATCTATCCTAACATCGAGTCTTCATCGCCAAGAACTTGTCTCAATGAGCCAAATGTGTTTTGTTTCATCTGTGGTGAATGTACAGTTAAAAGATATAGAAAACCTATTTTTCTTATTTCAATATAAATATAAGCCGTGGATACCTCTTATTAGGACAGTTTTTATGGTCTGTGGGATAGTCGTGGCAAGCACCAACACTTGGAAAAATAGATTGGCCTGTGCGTGAGACGATGGAGGTAGGCAAGCAGAATGCCAACAACCCACCTTTGGTTTCAAGAAATAAATTTATATTGCGCCCTTGCACATAAAACTAGGCCTAGCGAAGCAATTTGTTAAGGCGCTAGATAAATTTAGATACATTTTTTTATAAATCAAGAACAGTTAAAAAAAGTTAAAAGCAGGAATTTTCGATGGTTCACAGATAAGAACATTAATTAAAAGTACTGATTTCTTAAGTTCAATGAATGATTTGAAACGAGCGTCCGCGCAGCTTCATTTGTTGCTGACTAAAAACTTTCTCGGAAATCACAAGTCAAATAACTATTCACTAATTGTAAATGTAATTGTAAATGACTTGCTAAGAGCTTCAAAAACATAGGATGTGATATGTCCATCGAGGTACACTACCTCCACAGTCATCTGGATCAGTTTTCAGAGAATCTTGGATTCTATAGTAAAAAACAAGGGGAGCGGTTTCACCAGGACCTTAGAACCATGGAGGAGATCGATGGTCAAGGTCGATAAAATCGGCATATAATGGCTGACTACTGCTAGGGAAGGCTACGGGATTGTCCTAATACACCTCTTTCACGAAAGTCGAAAAGAAAATGTTTGTATACATGATAATTTAATAAATGTTGTTTTCCTTTATAAAATTTTTGGTATGTATGTAATCAGAATACAGTCCAAAGTTAATAAAATAATACAATTTATTGGCACCAAAACCAAGCGTTGACCAGTGTAATACACATTCCCCACCACAATTAATTTTGAAGTTTATTGTGATCAGCTTGACAAATCGTGTCATGTACTCAAACAGAAGAGACCAAAATTGATCATTAGAAAAAGTGTACGTACCACGAGGATAATTAAAGATCTCATACAAAACTTTTTTTTCATCACACTTATACTTCTTGCATGTCAACAGGTATTAGATCAAGATGGATTTATAAAATGTTTTGTACAACAAACAAATGTTGTTTAATTTATACTAAAAAATTAATTTACTTAACTTTTAACACTTCTTTTCCACTTCTTGACTCGCTTTTAAAAAACTAAGAGATTAATGCAGACCTCTCCTGAAATTGGCAAAAATAAATTTGACGACAGCTGTCATTGAAATTGACGTAATAGGAACCTTTTCTTAAGGGGGTTATGGGTTAAAAAAATCGATTTTATTATTGTCATATTAAATTATACTAAATCTCTAGAATATTGTCCAAAATTTTCAAGTTGATCCGAGTAATAGTGTCGGTGATTCGTGATGCTTTTTTTCTCGTAACTGTGTTTCTGAAGAAATTTTAGAAGAGTTCTCCAGAACTATTCGACACGATATTCATGAAATTTTACTTAGATCTCAAATGCAATTCGTAAAAACTTAAACGAAGGATTTTTTTTCGATTATTTAAATTTTTTTGTAAATATGTCTGCCAAAAATCAAAATTTCAGGTTTTTTATTCGTTCTAAGTTAAGGTTTTAACTAAAACAATTATTTTCCCCCTTTTGTTGATCCTGTAAGGAGTTATACTACCAACGCGTGCGCAACTTCTTCCGAAGGGTCACCCGAAATGGCCTTGCAAATGGCCAAGTTTAAAATTTGTTTTTTCAAAAATTTCAGAATTTTTTTTTGTTAACAGTGTATGTTCTAATAAAATTCTAATTAAATATTTAATTTTTTCTTTAAAAAAAGTTGTTTTACCCAAGTAAACTCATATAACTCCTTAAAGAAAGAACAGTGATACAACTGCGACATTTATCTTCTTATAATATCCATATTCTTAACTTTTCTCTCTACAAGGTCAATATAGTTCCTCGTTGAACGTAATCTAATTTAACTTTTGTGCCATCATAAGGCTTTGAATAATTGTGCAGTTAAAAAAACACCACTTTTTCACTTTTGTAAGTGACTGTACCAAAACCAAGCTTAATGATGCTCATAGAAAAATGCCCTTGTGCTTTTCGCTATGAATGATCAAATAATTTATGCGTACACATTATTACAATATCATAATTAAAACGAACCTTACTAGTCGCTGAATTTTTACGAAAATTCGATTTATATCTTTTTGACACATTTATTTTTGGCATATTTAGTTTATCTGTATTTAAATTGCTCGATTCACACAGAGGTGATGCGGAAACACAAGCGCTGCTAGAGCATTGCTTGTACTTATTGATAGATTTATCTTGATGCTTTTGTTGTTATCTTAATTACAATCACAATTACAAACACAACTGCAGTTATAATGAAGTCATTAGCAGCTTGTTGCACATTTTGCATATCCGCTAATTTCATGATTAATTTGCACTTTTGTTACTTTTTGAGCTTATACATATTGCACTTACATTTGCTCGCGTCTCGCCTCCTCCGCCGCCGCCGTATCACTGGTGAATTCACCACCATTTTTCTCCTCGTCATCCAAGCCGCTGGCAGATTTCAGTGGAATTTTGTTGAGCGCATCTTCATTGGAGTGTACCATCTTTAATCCATCAGTTCTGAGAAAATTAATTTCAAACAAAAGTTAATCAAAAGATGCACCGCTTTAATCTCATTTGTTCAATATGTCCATGTATGCGCACAGTTCACACACAGTCACAATCGTTCTCTACACACCGCGAGTCTAATGCCAACTGATTGCAATGCCGACCATAATAAAGCGCTAAGCTTTCGCAAATATACAAACACGCACCGACCAATACACACGCAAGTCATACCTTGCTTTCGCTCTCTCACTCTCTCTCTCTGAAATGTGTAAAAGGAAAACGTAGACGCCAATTTTTGTTCCTTACATATGCTCTTATCCTTGCTGACGCGCAGTTTAGTGACGACACAGTACACGACACGCTATCCTGCCAGCTTGTGAGGGCTGGGAGCAGTAATAATTACCACACACAACACACACACTGCATGAAATCGAGAGTGAGTACTTGATCAAAGTCGTATAGAATATGAAAGTAAGTCAACAGGCAAGCGATAGATTCACGTCGTGACGTTAAAAAGTGAACTCCCTTCCCATGAACCTACCCCATTTCCTCAATAATACTAAGAAGGTTCACATGCATGTCATCTATTTGTACTACAAGCATGTACTGTATATTTGGCATATAGATGTACGGCAATTACCAAGTTGCTTGTTGGGGGGTTAGCACTTAGCTTCTGTGTTAGCATGTCACAAATCGGCTCAATCGAACGCCGCGCGTGAATGGTCAGCGGGTCAACAGACCCAGCCCACAGAATTCCGTTGAAAAACAACATGCAATTTATTAGAGTGGGTCACGTCGCGTATTTGGGTCACGTGGTTTTTGCAACTGCAGGCGCCTTCTACCTTCCGCTTCCTTACCGCCTTAACGCCTTACCCGACTAACGGTAGCACTTCCGACAGCACTTAATGCTTTCGGCGCGCGTAGTGCTTTGTTGTGTATTGGGCCGTTGCGAAAGTGCAAGGACCTGTAGTGCTACATGGATCACCACACATACATCTGTATATGGAATATGTATACACCTAGACATTGCCTTCGCAAGTGGCAGTAATTAAGTTAGAAATCTTTATTGAAACTGTATTCCTTGCAATTTGTAGGTGCGTCTAGGTGTGGGCTCGAAGTGCAAACCAGCAGATTTCATCAACAGATTGCGACTGAGGTTGTCGCATGCACAGAACCCATATGTGGGTCAAATTGCATAGGAAGTACCAGTGATTATGTTATGAGTGAGGGTAGCGACGCGGAAAACTGTTTGCATGTCGATTAACGGAAGCAATTATTGGATTGGAGCACAGACATGAAATGTTAAAATAGCGTCCACATTTAAATAACCGCCTTTTGAGTTTGTTAAATAAGAAGTTATAGCATTTATAAAAAGTGGGTTAAAACTGCATAGCTTTTACGGGCGTGAACAGGTTGCTTTTGTGGGCGGAGCATATCCAGTAGGATTGAATAACGCTCGACTGACAACAAGTGTCATAAATAATATAAATATTCTCCATCGTTGGCGACCGTTAATACAACAAAAATTGGAGTGCTGAGTTTCAATGATATCCTCAGAAAATGACTACCACGGTCCAGCATAATATAGTGAACAAGAGAAAGCTTTCGACCCGATGGGTAATGCCTGTTCTCAATTCAGACAACAATTGCATTTATGAGGCCACTTCACAGCATTTTATTCGGTGAAAGTGCAATCTGAAGTCCGTCGAAACGTACATTCATATTTTCACTGCTACATACTAAAGAATAGTCGAAATAGTGATCTTCAACCTGGTCCACTGAAGCTGAAGGCTATTTTATCGGTCGTTTTACAATGTACTTTTATCGTTCAATATGTTAGACATCTTAACTAAATGAAGTTAACATTGAAATAAACCTTGATACTGAATATTGATGAAACCAGTGTTAGATATTGATCTAGCTCCCATATCTACCATTTTGTGATTTCCGCTCATATTCCATGTCATCATGATTGTAGACGTGGGTATCGGACCAATACCACCGCTCCCGCGAAGTCCATCTAGTAGTAGAACTCAAGAGGATACGAGATCACCGACCCGCTTCCATTCTTCTGATCGCGATTTCAGAATGCCTTTCCTTGCTAGCTCATCAGCTTTACAATTTCCTGCATTTCAGATGTTACGTAGCATCCAGTCTTATAACAACGACACTCGATGCGAGGCACTCTTTGCCTAAATCTAAACGCATTGTTAATGAGTTGAACGCTAGCGTCGCTGCCCTGGAGGCTGCACTCCGGAGCAGTCAATCTACTGCTATCTTAATAGATGCAACAAAAAAAAAAAAAAAAAAAAAAAAAAAAAACCAAAAAAAAAAAAAAAAAAAAAAAAAAAAAAAAAAAAAAAAAAAACACGGCAATAGTCGTAAAGTCTGAAGCTGGAGTTGATAGACAGCTCCAGCTCCTTTCAGTAAACCTCTCCACCAACCTTCACCCCAAGCTTTGACCCATCCGCAAAGAAGCTCACTACCCCTCTCCTTCAACAACTTCTGTCCACCCACAACTCTTTCGGCGGTATATGTGCACAGAAGGAGCTGCCAGAGTTTGGTATAGCGACTCCATGGTACAAGTGATTCGGTACGAAGTCAAAGTGTGTGAGGATTGCCATGTTCAGACATGTATTCTTTTAGGAACTCAGATTTTCTGAGTCTGGTAGCAACTTTCAAAGCCACACACCTTCCGACGATGTCTACGGGCACTATATGATGGCGTTAAGTGCCACGGTGTTTTTTGCCAATTGCTCCTCTACAGCAGTATAAGGCCATCGACGCCTTTTTTACTCTCTCTTCGATATTTGCCCTGCATGAAAACTTCCTATCCAGGATGAGTCCTAGATATTTCGCTGGATGCACCAGATGCAGACGGACTCATTGGCATCTTCTAATAAATACATCCATTTTCCACTTTTCCCGGTCTATATGAGGGAAATTTTATTGAAACTATTTGGATAAGTTTTCTTGAAAGCAATGAGATTTGGCGCAGAATATACATAGATGTCTTGACCTAATCCCCATATCCCTAATATATTGATTTCCGATGGTCTGGTGGATGGTTTCTTTCTATACCCCATATATTAAATTTAGCATTTTTGGTTGTACCAAAATCACATTGTATATTACATTTGTGGTTAATTTGAACGCAAAAAGCTGAGAATTGAAATGCTGTAATGAAACTAAAAACTATAGTATGGGTGAGTAGTGAACCAAATCCATTCCATTCATACTTATTCTTATATTGACTGCAATATTTTATAGTTTTCAGTCGATTAGTTATTTTTCCATCAGCCAATAAACAAAAGTTCTGCCAATAGTTTTTACCAATAATAAATCTCGCAATGACATTCAGTGCCTCCGTAAATGTTTCACTTCTCACAACACAGAATTATTTCCGTTCCGTTCAAGGTAAGCGATATTCAATACATATTTACAATGTTGACGTCATAAAGAAAACATTAGAGCAATAACTGCTTGGTATATATGGTACGCTATGGCTTATGGATCCATAATAAAAATAGTTTTTGTAAATCACGCACACGAAACAATTTTCCATATATTTAAAGGTGTGGCAACAAGTAGGCAATTCGAAGAAATAATGTTTTTGCTATGTACATATGTATATATGGTATACATAATATGCATATACATACTTACGTATAAATATATGCCTACGTGTGTTTAATTGGAAATGAATATAAAAACTGGAGTTCAATAATGTTTATTAAACAATATAATAAAGCTTTCCTGACGATTAATCGTTTACTGACACGATCGTCGATCGACAGTAAATTACCACCTGTGCCTTTCTGCTTCAAATATTGACAGTTACTTGACACATGTCGGCATGCTGGCGCCCGTCCAGGGGTTAAAATGCAATAATAACGCTCTGATGAACTACGTGATCATAAAGTCAACAACAACATGCATAATTAAAAATAAGTAAATAAATGCTTGCAAAGACTTTCAAAGTCCAAACTAGCCACAATAACAATTACAGCGACAGCTATTAATTGACACGACCACAACCAGGCAGAAGCAGTTCGGTTAGGCATGGCGTCTTGCATGTCAATAATGAGTGGACAATATGGCAACGTTGAATTCATTTATGCTGAGCGTATGCTTTTGAAAGTGGTCGACTTATGTGTTGCAAGCACTGTACTACACAGCACTTACAGTTGTTTTGCGATTGTCTCATTCAACAAGCATTTATGCCTAAACATATAAGGTGGCTCGCGCAGTAACGGATTTGATTACCTGTATCACCTGTTCTTGGTTTCCCGCTTTTTAATTTCTTTTCACTCGCCCTATATGCTGTTAATGCAATAAAAATTCAAATGTTCAATTTGGCAGCGCTCCAAATGAGCAGTGAAATATGCAAATTAAGCGACAACTTTTTACTTTTTACTTTTGTTGTAAGTTATTGAACACATTAGATATTTATTATTAAAGTAATTCGTATGTGCTAAGAGTTGTGGACGTGACATGTGCCAGCCATTGCTATAAATCATCACTGTTTATACAATCTATATAAAATTCCTGTGCTATTATTGTTCAGCCGTCGAAGTTACGTGCAGCAAACTTCAGTTAATTTCTTTAGTATGTTAAGAAAAGTAATTTTTGCTTCCTAGACCCTCTGAAACTTTCCCTGCTTTACTATTGCCAAAGTTTGATTGACCACTAAATTAATTAACATTTAACGAGGGTAAAAAAAATTACCTAACGCAGGGATATTTAAAGCAGTGGACCCTAGAGAAACACAAGCGGGGTATACCACAAAGTTACTTTGGGGTAGTGTTATTGGTGGACATAACGAAAAGCTGCAATAATCACCGGACACCTAAACTTAAGATCGCACCTTCAGAAAATGTGAAAAATGGATTCGGCGGCATGCTGAGCATGCGCGGAGAATCATGAGAAGCAGGAGCATTATCTATGTGAATGCCTAGCGTTCAACCGGATGAGAAGGGACATTTTCCACGGCTCCCAATACTTAAAAGATATTGGGCAGCTGGGGTGGAAAAGAATCAGATCTTTTATCAAATGTACAGAGTTGTTGGATAAGGTTTAAATTGGTTACCTACCGGAGACACAATGGACCTTAAGTTGGTCTAAGTGCGCCTACCTGCGGTCGGGCGCCTTTCACATTCCTTTTCAATTGAGTTGCTTCAACCGTATATAAATTATAAGGTTCTATGTTAAAACTTTGGATTAAGAGTATTTTTTAATAAAATGAAGTTAGTAATCGACAAATGCTATAAATTTTGTTTTTAACGCCATTTATCAGAGTAAAGGGTTTCACTACTAGCATATACATACATATATTGTCCGGCGGCTAGTAAAAACTCCTTCGCTTCGTCTTATATGAACGAACTTTTTCTGGTTCATTGGAACTATATGCAAGCTTAAAAAGTTTTATAGATTATTTAATTATATATTAGGTCTACAACTTTGCTTCCGCCGTTTTCCAATAGATGTCTCTATGGTCAAGCACTGGTCGATTAAATCGTTTTTATCGATCTTGGACATTTGTGTCAACAGTAACCCAATAAAATATTTGTATAGATCTGTTTGCATTACAAACTTATTCTCAACTGAAAATGTCACTTTTTGAGCCGAATTCTCGACATTTGCGGAAAATTTTGCTTTTCCATTTTAATTCCAAGAAAAGTGCGGCTGAGACCCGTCCACGCTTTACTGAGGCTGACACATGCATAGATAATACTATTACTCTACTACTAGCATCTATATGATTTCTATTAAGTATAAAAAAAATTTAGAATTTTTGTAAAGCAACTTGTGTTAGTTTACAAAAAAATGGATCATAAAGCATTTCGTGTGTTAATTAAGCATTGTTTTTTGAGGGAATAAGAAAAAACACTTTTGGGCCGAAAAAAAAAAACGGCGGAAGCGAAGTTGTAGATGTAATAAATAATAATACAATTTAGAACCAAGCAAATGTTTAATGTCTCGGTGTGAAATTTTCGAATCAAGTTTAATATTTTTAAATAAGAAAAGTAAAATTTGCTACTTTACAGCTAATATTTCATTTCATATAATTTCATTGCTAACATTTTTTGCTTTGCTATGAATGAAAAATATTAGTCACACATTTTTTTGTTGATTCATTATAGATATTATATTTCGGAAGAAATAACGTCTGTCTGATCTGGAGTATAAATTATTTTCTTTGCAGCATGTAATTTATAGTTTCATATTGATAAGTTTACCCACTGCAGTGTGTCGTATTTCATAATCACAAACGTATGTGCAATTAGTTCTATTTCCCACACACATTCCCAGAATAAATCAACAAACCACTCGCCTTTGATTTCGCGCAATTAAACAATTAATCCATCAGCTCGACCGCTCAACTGTCCTACCTCAATTCACAACTCGTAACTCGATAACGACGCCGTCAGTGAACTTGCGTCGCGGCAGCACATCTGAGCGATAAAATACGAGCGCATACAAGGCACGAATATCACGCTCGTTTCGTTGAAATTTCACAGACAAATGATATTTAACGATTAAGTAAATATTTTTTGAAATTTTCACGTTTGATTTGCCTATTATCCGATAGCATGCAACAATTCAGACATTGCCAATTTGTCAATTTTACAATTTTCGCTATTGTGTGCGTAGGTACATATCGAAGAGCGCCATTAATTGCATTTTTATCGCTCAACTCAATTTCAGCACATATTCCATACACACTTGCACACATCCACCTACATACACTAGCAGACATGTTGTTGCAAATGCGTCTATTTAATGAGCAAGAATTTCAATGACTTGCGCTATTTATGCCACCGTTTTTATTAGTGCTAGCAATGGCTTTTGTCTAAACTCTTGCGATGTGAACTTTTGAGACTTTATTAATTGGGTTGCACTTTTACACTTAAGTGTACAAAAGTGCTTAGAAACACTTTGTTTGCCTGTGTGTGTGTGTGCAAATGCCTCGCATTCGCATTATTGTTGCAAATTCACATTAAAGAACGGAACTGTGGCTGTATATCACGCAGCCCCACGCCTGTCACACAATGAGGTCAGAGTTTTTAAAACATCGAAATTAAATACAATTTGCTAACGTACATATTATATATAAATATACATATGCATGCATGCACCATATATGCGGAGTAATATGTGATAAATTTATCGGCGACGTGATAAATTACTTTTTGCAAAATGCGCTTTCGTTTTTGTTCGGAAATTCAACTCGATATAATCTTCTGTTTTGCAAATTACTTGCACCCGCTTTTCCATTTTCGGTGTTGAAGGTTGAATATCGAAATTATTCATTTTCGTTAAGAAGTTCCACTTAAATATGCAAAGCTTGTTAAGTTCAGGTTAACTTATGATGAATAGATGATGCAGAGTGGTGTAGTTTGATAATTTAAATGATGAATACGTAGTGTGTGAAACTCAGTCATCATAGCACTGTGATCAAATTGAAAGGTGAATTTTGTTCATTTCATCACTTTCAAAGTAATCCCCTCCTACTGCAATACACTTATGCCAACAAATTTTCTAGTCATCATAGCACTTGGAAAAATACACTTTGGCTGCATTTAACTTATATCCACCATCTTTTTTCCATTAATTGAGTCAATTAGTAAATCGAAATACGTATAATTATAAATTAAGAGGATACATGGGTTTTTATGGCTTCAAAAACAGAATCGTGTTGTTTTGGGATTTCACGCCTTCGAAAACAGAATTGTACTGTCTTATTTTATTCTATAACATCTCTAGAATATTTTCATAAATTCTGATGTTGGACCGAGTAATAGTTTTGGGGATACAAGAAAAGTCGCAAGCTCGGGTCAGCTATATAGTCACACGCACTATACGCGTTGTTCTCGAAACTGTGTTTCAAAATTGCTAAGATTGCCGATTGCTAAGATTTCTCGCAAACTGCTCAACCGATATTAACAAAATTTGACAAAGGTCTCCGAGCTATAATTTACAAGGTCAATTAGAACTATTTAAAAAAAAACATCGAGAATTTTCGTCAAAATTTGTATTTTTTTCTAACAACGTCTGCCAAAATATAATTTTCACTTCTTTTTGTTTTTGCTTCATCCAATATCTAGTTTATGGCTTTAATTAAAACGCGTGTGATTTGTTTGTTTTTTACTTTTGATGTTTCTGTAAGTAGTTCTACTCTCAAAGCGTAGCCACTTATTTTCCAAGGGAGTCCGGAAATGACGCCATAATGGCCGAGCTTCTTCCTTTGAAAACTGCTCAAAATCTTTGAAAATGATGTGCCTTTGAATTTGATATTTATTCGAAAATATAACTCCTTAAATCAAATAACAATTATAGAAGCCTCTTAATTGAGTAAATTAGATTTATACGCATTATCCATTGCAAGTCTGGAAATTAAGTTGAAAGGCCTTTCTTAAGTACATTGTAACAAGTGTGGATTTATATTAAAGTAAATATAATAAATCGTGAATCATACTTGCAAATGCGATCACTACTGGATTTATGTAAAATCAAAGAAGGAAAGGCAAAGATCATAAAACTCAGACATCCCATTAACTGTCGAAATTATATAATTTTTGGACACTACTGAATTAAATTAAAACTCGTCTGTAAACGCGTAAGCGATGTCTACGCAAATAAGAAGAAGAAACTAAATTAAATGCTCGTAAGTTTGGATTTATAATTAATTAAAGAAATGTATTGGCTTCAGACAACTTTTTAATTGAATCAATTTACAAGTTTTATGCGTTATGTGTAAACAATTTGCTAACATATTATATTAAAAATTATTTTCCTCTATATTTATTACACATATTATATTAGATATATTATTAAAAACTTCTGTATTTGTAATTCGATTTTCTGTAATCAATTAAATTGCTAGACTTATGATATTATAGATATTTTTAATAATTTTTTTCAGTGCACAAAAAAAAATCTTATCCAATTGCTGATTTAATTCTACAGATTATTTCAGTGTATTGTTGGCATCATAAAAAATACATTTCATCTGTCATTTGGACGGAATGTGGAAGGGTGGCAGTGGAGGAAGCACATTCGCTCATCAAGCTTTGGATCAACTGAAAAAAATTGATGTGACAGATAATTTTAATGTTTTTGATATTAGCGACCTTCATAACGGTGCGGATAGAAAGCCCGACCGCCATTCGTTGCCTTGCACAGTGAGCCAGCTGTGGCCAAAAGTGGTTAAAATTAAAATTGTCAACATGAGGAAAGGCACTGAGTGGTTCTTAGAGTCTGTATATATTCGTTTTCTTAGTTTATTAGGGACTAATATGAAGGTACAAACACTAAGATGTAACCTATTTATAGCCAAATGAATATATTTTAACTGCAACGATTAGTTTGCTGTGTGAGTATTTGCAATTTTCACGATTCGGATGTATTCATTCTAAATAAGAGCATCAACGTAAAATATTAGATGCTTACCAAACGTATCTTTCTGTAATATTTATTAATTGACGAAACGACTTGCCCTTCCTAAGAGTTCGCAGTTTTAAACCACTTTCGAGCGACAGTCGAACATTTCTCTTGGCTGATAAACAATCGACAGTAATGTACAATATAATATTTATGACTTAAGCGTAGTCGATAACTCCGTACAGACTCGAAAATATTTGGTTGCATTTTTAACAGCCAATACCGTCGAAAATGTTAAATATTTTTTAAACTGTTAAGGGGTTCATGGACTTACGGGTTTCAAGTAATCGATTTTTTTTATTGGCTTATTAAAATCTAAAACATCTCTAGATTCAATTTCAAGTTGATCCAAGTAACAGGTTCGGAGATACAGCTTTGAGAACTTGAGCATTCGGGGCTAGCTAGCCTAAGTGCGCCGTCTTTAAGCGCGTTTTTCTCGAAACTATGTTTTTTAAGTCGGTTGGCAAGATTTCTCGAAAACTACCCAACCGGTCTTTATAAAATTTTACACAGGTCTTATTATTATTATATAAGACTTGGACGAAGGATTTTTTTCGATTACAACTATTTGAAAAAAAGATGCCGAGAAATTATCACTGAAATTTTCATTTGTTTGTAAAAATGTCTACCGAAAACCCCAGTTTCAGTTTTTTCCTTCGTCCAAGTTCTAAGTTAGGGTTTTAACTATTTAACTGAAACATGTATTTCATCACTTTAGATGATCCTGTAAGCAGTTATCTTGCCAACGCGGGCGCATCTTTCTTCCGAGAGGTCACCGGAAATGGAGTCGAAATGGCCAAAAATTTCAGAATTCTTTGTCAATGGTGTATGTTTGTGGTAATAAAAATTTCTAACCAAATATTTAATTTTATATATGAGAAAAAAATCGTTGAAAAAATGCTGTTCTTTATCCGGGAAAACTCATGTAACCGCTTAAACGAATGTGGTAAATGGAATCGCTTTTTCACTTTTCAAAACGCTAAAATAAATTGCATAGACTCAAAACGAATATCTGTTACTGTTATTTTATGTATATTACAGTTGGATCTGTACAATGTGATATATACTATGGTATATTAAAAAACAAAAATCATTTTTATTAATCTCTAAGCGTACAGTTGATAAAATATTAGTACGATCAGCGGAATAAGTATAGTATTTATATTTGTAATCGCATGCTGATATTTCTTCACTTTCACTAAGCAATCAAAGTGGAAATATGAATAAATGCTGCTTGTATTGAGAATGGTCTGTGAAGTGAGGCCTGTGACCTTCATGAACTGATTAACATAATTTTATAAGATTTTCTTGCCATGATTTATATGGATGGATGCCACTAAACTTGCGAAGATATGTACACACAGCCCACTATCACTTACGTCAGAATATCTACATTGAGTGGCATTCAAAGTTACGCGACTCATCGCACTTGCTGCAGTACACCGCTGCAAGTCTTATCACAGCAACAAAAGAAGCTGCTATCAATCAGGCTTCATATACATGTGATTAAGTGTACATATATGTATTATATATATATTAAGCGTTGGTGATATATTTAAATTGTGCTGTTGTTGTAATTAATAAACAAACTTTGAGGTGCATATGGTATGTTGTGGTGGGCGAACGCGTCGCGGCTGCGATTGTGCCGGTTCAACAAGTGCTCATGCACATTCAAACACTACTTATGAACTCACACACACACAAGCACATTGAGGTGTAGGTAGTTGGTGTTCTTGTGCCACAGATACGCGCGCGTTTAAAAATACACTATTTGTGTCTTACTGATGCTGTTACATGGCCAAGTAGCAGTCGAACACACATTTAAACAAACAGTAGGAAAAAAAAATTCCACTAAATAGACGCGCACATACACACATATGGACCGTGGACACAAACATAAGGTGATATTTGACAAATTAAATGAGACACGCACAGACACAAACGGTTGATAAATGCAGAATATCGAAGCAGCCTCTAGAGCTGCGAGTTCACGTCCAAATTGCAGAGGTGTATTGAGGCGACGACGCCTGCGGTAGGCCCACGTACGCGCGTCTAGGCTAGGGGACTTGTCAGAGTCACCGGATAGAACGACTGACTGCCAAACGGACTGTAGCGTACGACCGAATCTAATTTACATATATTGAATGTAACTGTCGCTTTTCGGTGGAGTGGATGGCTGGATTTGCGCGCGTCTGTCGCCAATGCTGGTTGATGGTCAACTGAATTAAGCATGGGACGATACAGAGCTGGAGACTCGCTCGTCAGCGCCACACCCACACACAAGCGTATTAAAGCATAATGTCTGCATGTACGTACGTATGTAGGTCTGAGCAAGTAGATATGTAAATGCCAGCGCTCGAACGGCAGCGGACGCGTACGCGTGCCTCTTAATTCGAAAGTGTGTGTGTATGTACGTATGCGAGTGTGCGTGTGAGTGTCAGTGCGTGTGCGGAAATCGCAAAATAGACGAAACTGTGCGGACAGTGCCGGGCCGCGTTGCGCGGCTGTGGTTCTGGCGCAATGAAATGGCGCGCTAACAGCACAGTTGGGTGGTAGACAGCCCGGCAGGCCGACAGTTTATTATCACTTGTGGATACTTAACTCAGACGCGGCTGTTTTGTGCCGCTGTATGTGCCGCCTGTACTACTTGGCGCTGTGATGGTGTGCGAAAACCGTTGCGATTCGCTGATGACAGTGACACAATTATCACAATTGCACTTAAAGCTCCACTGACTTACATACTAGTAATATACTTAATAATATATATACATATGTACACATACATATATGTACATACATAATCATATACAATTGTGTATGCGTTTGTTTGTCGGTTAATGTTGCATGCGGCATGGAAAAAATCAGCTTTGCAGATGAGACTCACTGCCATAGAAGCGCGCTGAATTCGAGTTCTTTCATCTTTATTTCAAGCTAAATTATTAATGAACTAAAATTTCAATCATTTCTGGTTCATTAGTATCCCAAACAATGAATACCGGTTCGAAAATGGCTTTACTTCATATACGATTATATTGTAGATAAAGGCATGGAAATGCGTATTGAATCAAATAACATACATATATAAAAGTAATGTAACTGGAATTGTGATGTGTTTAGGAAATATTCAGAAGCAGGAGTTTTTTCTTGCTTGGAACAAAACACTTAGCAGTTGGGTTGAAGAATTGCCTCAAGTGACACACGCTTTAGTCAGAGCTTTCGCAAATCCAAAATTTCATGTTTAACAACATATCTAAAATGTTGCAGTAACATTTTTGAGGAAAGAAATCACTTTGTGGACTATTTGATTTCATCTGTAACAACTTAAATACAAATAACATCCACCACGGCATATTTTTACTCTCAGCAGAACGTTTATCATTAAAAAGCTCATAATTCCATGATTTTTTAGATACCAAAACTTAAGCTACTCTGAATTCTGTATTGCAGCAACCGATTTTTCCATAGCATTGACATCACCTTTGATGGTTAGAAACTTGAAACCAAGTGGTTTCAGCACTTGAGGTTCGTCCTTATAGTAGGCATGTAGTTTTCAGTCTGTCAGATACAATTTTGTAGCAAAAAGTTGAAATGCGAAACGAATTGACGTGATATGTTGTATTAAGTTTTAAATCAGCTTTGATTTTAAATTTACTGATTTGGTAAGGTTTTAAAATGCCACATACATTTGTTTAAAAAAAACTTCTCATACCCCTGGCAATACCGCGCATGTATAAAAATGTTTCTAAGCTTCCGAATTTTATACATTTTACGAACTGATTGACGATACACGTCTCTCGTTAAAATTGTTATATTTTCTTCGTAGTTAATGCAGAGGCTGAGATCTAAGCCCTTTTCATTTAGTAATCTGTTAGAGATACAATAGTAGTACTCATTTAATGTCTCAAAATTGTGACATTTGTTGCAAAGCAATAGTTAATTCCTACATGCACAATATTTACTGTCTTACGTTTTCAGAACATAAGTACATTTAAATATAATTTGTATTACCTGAGTATTCTAAAATTAACTAATTAAGTGATTATAGAAATGATCGCGGATACATGCAGAACAGCTGACATATTGCGATATTGCCACGGATCGCCTATTTAACCTATGTTGCCATTCTGTCATTATTATATGTATAAATGTCACATAAAATGAGTACTCTGAATAAGTCCCTGAGCAACGATGTTAGAAAARTAAAGCCAACGGACTTGGAAAAGACCTGTGAAAAGAGAATCGACACACACCACCTGTTCGTCGATAAGTCTTGCCATCAAACAAACACTGATCGTACTTGCGGCTTGGCTCCCACGTCATTGTTGATAGCTATAACTTCGAAGTCGTGGATAATTTCCAACAACAACGTCAGCCTCGAAATCCAACGCAGAATAACTCTTGTCAACTAGAGTTAGGGCAAGAGTGATTAGGCAATTTAGAAGTAAAATCCTCTTTCGACGCACAAAAACCAAACTCTACTAGGCAGTCCAGTCTTGATATTTGGTGCAGAGGCATGGACGATGACTGCATCTGATGCGTCGACGTTACGAGTTTTCGAAAGAAGAGTTGCGAATAGTACGCTCAGTAGGCCGATTATGTTGACCATAAGTTGAGCGAAGCGCGTGAAACACATTCTTTACAGAACGTGAGTTTTTGTAAAAAAGTTGAATGCTTTGCAGTCGTTGTTCAGGCTTTCCATGATGGAATGCCAAACAATACTGAACGAAAATAACAGGACAGTACTTGACTCTACTCAAGCAAGTACTGGAAAAGAGTTATCTATTTCGCTTAAAACCGAATAATGAATACTTCATATTGTATATGTATGGTATACTTGTATATGTCGTACTTGTTTATATGAGTGTTGTTGAAATGAATATTTGAAAACATAGTGCGGTATTAATATGTATTGAAACATTTATTTTGGGACCATCCTCAGTAATGACTTCTAGCGTATACTACATTAACAATATTACACACATCTTATATTAACAAGTGTGTGAATGCATTCAATATACGTTATAGAGACTGGCTGCGATAATCTTTCATCATGAAAACATATTCTTTGGATTAATTGAATAATATATGGGAATTTAGATGCAACTGCTACAAAAATACTCATAAACATATGCATATACATATATGTATAAAACTGATGAGCAAATATTTTAAATTTTCTAGCAAATGTTTGCATTTTTTATTATTTTTTTCCAATGTTTTTCAAACAAACGGTGAGAAAGTATTTTGCATTGGGTATAAATAATTATATTTACTATACGCTTTATGAAAATATAACAATATGAGATGAAATAAATGTGAAGTTCATCGCGCGAGGATATTTTTAGCAAGCGACTTTATAAACATTGAGATATATATTTATGTATTATTTTCAAAGCGTTGTATGGTGCATATGTGTTGAAGAATTCATCTAATTTCTCGCGAAAGAACTCTTTAAATGTTCAGTTTATTTATTGGCAAATACTAATAAATAAATATAGACGTCGTAATACACTGACATCACTCAATTGCAGCAGTGAATGCAACTAGATACTACTAGCGAAGATATTTATGGTTAATAAAATATATAAACGATCCTTATAAAACTTTTTCCTTTTGTATTTTTTCTTTTAAATCAAATCTTCCGCTTTCTATTTCAACTGGTTTCCAAAAAATTTCTTATTCCATTAGTTAAAATATATAACAAGAAACAACGTTATCTTCGGCTACATCGAAGCTAATATACGCTCCACAGGTGCATTGTTTTAGTAACTATGTGTTCAGTTTGTATGGAAGCTATATGCTATAGTTAACCGATCTGAATAATTTCTTCGGAGAATTCATAATTATCTTAGAAAATAACCTGTGCCAACTTTTGTGGAGATAACACGTCAAATGCGAAATTTTTCCATACAAGAACTTGATTCCGATCGTTCAGTTTGTATGGCAGCCATATGTTATGGTGGTCCGATATCGGTAGTTCCGACAAATGAGCAGTTTCTTGAAGAGAAAATGACGTTTGCAAAATTTCAAAACGATATTTTAAAAATTGAGGGACTTGTATATATACAGACAGACAGACGGACATCGCTAAATCGACTCAGCTCAACATACTGGTCATTTATTTATATACTTTACAGGGTCTCCGACACTTTCTTCCGAGTGTTACAAACTTCGTAACAAACTTAAAATACCCTTTTCAGTGTTTAGGGGCTTTTTACACTTAAAGAAAAAAAAAGTTCTTAGATTACTTGCTCATGCTTGATCGTGCGAATTCAGATCCCACATTCATATACAGAATTAGAAAAAATACATGGATTTTAAGCGATAAAAATGTACCATCGCATCGAGCCACGCAATGAATACCATCGAATAATCACCGTATTCACCAGATTTGGCTCCGAGTGATTCTCTCTTTTCTTATGTACCTATTCAAATGAAACGAAGTGTATGCAGTAGATGTACAAATTAAGATATAAGGTTTTCCTACCAGATGTACCAAAGTTATGGCATAAATTCACTCGTTTGTTTTTTCTTCTCCTGAAAATTGTGAAAAGTGATGTTAAGTTATTTTGAATTTTAGGTGATGATTTATACCTAACAACTTTTCTGAATTCCACCGTAAATAAAGTACTATGAATAAG
The DNA here is from genome assembly GCF_001853355.1 of Bactrocera latifrons. Taxonomy (NCBI): domain Eukaryota; kingdom Metazoa; phylum Arthropoda; class Insecta; order Diptera; family Tephritidae; genus Bactrocera; species Bactrocera latifrons. The sequence continues at coordinate 1,196,384 of NW_017537101.1, read as the reverse complement.
TATATCTAATATTTTTATAATTTTCTTTTTTTGTTTTAAGACAAATATCACCAATCATTTGTATATAGTTTATGTATATATATTAATTCACCATAAAATTGCTAACATCTGGCTGAAAATTGGCATAAGGTCAATGACTTCATTCAATAAACTTTGGTAAATATGCTCAGACGTTTGTAGTGAAGATCTCTATACTAAGAAGAGGGGAAGCTTCTCTAATTTAGACACTGCAGAGAGTGAATTTATCTAAGGAAAAATTTAAGGAAAACGGGGTATACGGGGGGCCGTAAACAACTTTCGTTGCTTCGAAAAATTCGACAATAGACAGGAATCCAGAACGATGGCAACCTTACACATGCGGCGAGAGATTGAGCGAGAATTGTGGCGATAATAAAAAATCTGTGATTTTTTTAATTTTTTTAATATACAATAGATATATTTAACATGTAGAAATTACATTATTATATTACTATTTAGCTTATTAATATTGTACATATTATCATTTGTTATATGATCACCAATATTCGAATGCAAATTGGCAAATAATTAAGAAGAAGACAGTGAAGAAATCGTTGACCTCACTTTGAGATCAAAGGAAATTGCTGCCTTAATCTCTGAATATCTGTCTACCATCGTGATCGATGAACGGGTCGAAATCTCCAGTTCTGTATGTAGGTTTGTCATTCAAAGCTATTTATTCTTTTTAAACGTTCAAGTGTCTGAGATCCTACAGCATTATACCTGCACAGCCTCAGCGTGAAACACAGTTGGTTGGCCCCCATCTACGCAAACATTTCGGCGGTTTGGTGGCAAGTTAAAGCGGCATTCTTCCCGAAGGCCGGTAAAAGTTCTCATGTCACTGTCAAAGGCCTAAGTCCTATTAGTCTCCCCTCCTTTTTATTAAAAACTCCAGAAACCTGTGCATGAGGGGTAGAACTCTTTCGATTGGGTTACTAAAAGCTCAGCATACTTAGAGCAAAGGCAAGTCAGTCGACACTGCCTTGCACTTAATAATGTCATGGCTAGAGTCAGCCCTTCTACATTAAAGCTTGCTATATATACCTTTCTTGAAACCGAATGGATTTTCAACCACGTAAGGCCGGAGACGATAATTGGAGATGTTAATATGTTTGGCATCGAAGCAATCTCAAGCATATTATATATAGTTTCCTTTGCGGGAGAACGGTTCTGGCGGAGTGGAGATAAGAACGGGAGCATCGGAAAGTAAATAGAGGAACCCCGCTTTGGTCCTTAGTAGTTAATAACCTTTTGAAATAACTTGAAGCACAAGGCTGTGGGGTGGTTGCCAGCGCGGACAATGCAGCTCTTTTGTCAAAAGGAAAATTCTGAAGCACTTACGATCTTAACAACGCGTATCTAAATGTGTTTACCAAGTGGCCAGATAGAAATGAATGAGCCATAAATCCAAATAAAACAGAATTATTTTTGTTTACTACGATATATAAAATCGATGACGTTACTCTTCAGGGCTCTGGGTAGAACTACTCTAGCAAAGCAGCTTGAAGCGTATTTAAAGAGGGACCCTCATCGGTATCTGTAGTGCACTAATGACTTTTACAACAACTCTATGCAATGTGTACCGCACCAATAGACATTGAAGGTTGCTTTTATCCTTAGGGAAGCTTCAGCCCCAGATACGGACACAATAAAATTCTCCACTGCTTCGATTGCCTTCCTTTCAATTTAGATCACTACACTACAGAACCCTCCCCTGACAGTTCCTTCTCACACACCTACGAGGGATTTATCGACGTGGGGAAGTAATTGGAGTAGGAGTGCAGTGAATTTCTTTACAGAGGGATCGCAATTAGGAAGGAGAGTAGGTGATGGAATTTTCGGTCTAGAGCACTCCATCAGCTCTAATTTCATTTTACCAGATCACTGTAGTGTTCTCCGATGTCTGCTTGCTTCTGTCGTTGGATCATTGAACCCCCTGTGAGGTTAGCAAGTGCTGGTCAATTTACAAATACAAAAATCTGTATCAATACGTTTGCATGCAGTAAAATCAAATAAAGTTACTGGTTACAGGTCGCAGTAACACCAGTAGTCAGCGCGGCCATCAACTGTCAGCTGCGGCTGTAGAAAAAAAAAAAAAAAAACAAAAATGAAAATAAAAATAAAAATAAAAAAATAAAAATAAAAATACGCCGGAATAACTTAAAACTTGAAAACTTATTGCTCCTAACTGCCATCAACGTCGGTGCTTCTGTACAATATTTTCTGGAATACATATGTGAGTATATAATCAGTTTCTATGTTGTATTGATATTCTTCATGCATTTTATAGTATTATTGCTTATTTTGCTAAATTTTAATTTGCCTAATCTAAACTGTGTGTGAATTTCCGCTCATTGATGCCTACGTGTTGTTTTTGCTATGTTTGCTTGAATGCATATTTTATTAATTGCTGTTTTATGCTTTCGTTACGATCGAAAGAACAATTGTGCTGATCTGCAACGATTGGCTGTGTGAATATCGAGAATTTAGTTTTTCAAATTGAACAATTAACACAACGAACAGACAATTGATTTATAGTTGGCAGTGACATCACCTTTCGCTAGCAAATTACATAATTGAGTTAATATGAATATATAAACGATTAAATGTAATAATAAAACGATAATCTAATAAGCCTCTTTCAAAAATAACTATTTCAATACAGTTGGTGACTATGAAACAGTATTTTAATACTCTTACAACATGTAGCAACAAACTATTATCATTTTATTGATGCTTTTACTCGTCATTTTTTGACAAGAGAGCACAAGCGAGAAATGGCGAATCGAAGACAGCTTATATTTGATTTTAATGAGCTAATTCTTTTCAGTATACGCTGTACGATGTAGTCTCACTACTTAACGAGCAGAGCTCTTGAACAATTTCAAACTTGAATGCTCTTTTACGAAATTCAGTATTCGAATTACCAAATGAGAATTTAAACGATAATATTTCGCATTTGTCATAAATCAACATATATTTCTACATATGTATGTATAGTATGTATTATACACGCTTGAGGTGTGACAATGAGAAAGTAGTGGGCGGCGAAACGATAATATTAATATTGAAATAGAAGCCATACATAGAGATAGGTAAATATGTATGCATCTATAATTGACGTATGCAATACCTAAGCATGACAATACATCTTATGGGCGGCACGCAACCACTTTTCAAGAGCAAGAAAGAGATTATTTATTTTTAATATTAAGTGGCTTAGCGAGAACAGGGTGTGGAAACATGCCGTCTGTCAAGTTGTGTGTGTGCCATATGGGGGAATGGTGTTATGCAATATGATCTCGTTAATAAAGAAAACAAAAAGTATAAAAGAATAAAAACAACAGAAAATGCTTTTAAACTTAGACAGCATCAACAGTTTAATAAGGTCACAAGCGAAATAATTGAACTTGTCATTGGGCTAATTTATTTGATAGGTTCACGCGCCAACACGAGGATGTACGACTTCATTATGATTAACTTATGAACTGCCAAAGCTTACGGCCCATTAGCAACGACAGCAGACGCAGACAAACAATGAAATGATTATGTAAGAGTAGCGTCAGGGTCTCTGCCAAAAAAGCACTAACATAATTTAGACAGCAATTAAAGCACGTTATGGTTTTTGGCGAGTCGATTTTCGATTGGTGCGATCAGCGAAGGTTAAGCAGATGGCTGCAGACACATGTTACACTCCATGTGCAAGTGCGAAAGAACTTATGTGCGAGTATGCCAAAGGCGTCAAGTTAAACACATAAATTCCAAACTCATTAGACCATAATTTATGTGCCTATTTTCGGAACTTTGTTCCACATTTCTACGCTGAAACACTCGTCTAAAAATTCTATTTCGAAATAAATGTACGCACACTCCTCCTATACCCAAAAAGAACATTTGGAAAATTCACTAAGGCATAACCAAAACATAGCAAGTACTCACAGTAATAAATATTTTCAACGCACATTTCTATTAAAACTGTATCTCTGTATGTATTTCAATAAATTTCCTTAACTAAACAAGATAACAAGTGCAGATCCACTTACGAAAATAGGCGCGTATATTCTATTCTCAATATATACGTAAGCCACTCTATTCCTCGTCTTTAACAATTGTTTACTATATGTATGTAGGCGTGATACTGAAAGTGCATCCAACAGATACGTAGTCCAACTCAGTGGAGAATGAGGATGGCTACAGTAAGTCTTAAGTTGGGTGACGAACGTATGGTTTGATGAAATGGAGTTCACTGAAGTTGTGAACCGAATAATACAAGGTGCTTTCTAAAGAAAACAGAAGTTTTGAATCTAGCGCCATCTACATGTCGACTGGTGCATTAGAATCTGGTATCTTTATCGATTGTCCAGTACATGACATTTCATAGATTGGAAGTGAAGTTATTTCGTTTTAAGTGTCAGTATGTTTGTGTTTTTGTGTTATCGTAAGAGAAAATACTAAATTTTGCTTTAAAATTGGTAAAACTTTTACCGAAATGTGCGACTTCTTCCTTTTCTGAAAAATGCATTTGCCCATGAAAAGAAATCGTTATGCAGACGTAAAGGCCATTCAAAAGGCTTGCATAAAATAAACTGATTCTGCCGAAAAAACAATTTGTTCTGTTTTTTTTTTTTTTGAAGCCCTGTTTACTTTGGAACGCGCCTTGTACATAGCTAAGCTCGGTAATTCTAAAAGTTATATGCGCAGCTTCTTTTGTTATAACATATTAATACCTTGATAAGGAGGATAAACATAATCGTTAATGACGAGATTCAAAAATGAGAACCGCTTTTTCCATTATTCGATTTCTTCTTTTTCGGAATTTATTCCTAATAATATAGCTAGTACATGGACTGAAAAGTCTCTGCCCAGGCGAAGTGATCGCGCCACAAATAATCTCGAGTGTTAGAGTGATAACCTCAACTAGATTAATATTAAAGCTTCATGGAACTCTCTCTATTTTGTTTACTATAAAGATAATTTATTGAAGAAAAGGAATTCGTATCTGCTTTTATGACCGAGTACGATGTAGTCATGCTGGAGAGCGGTAGCGTAAACATAATTGTATTGAGTCTTACGCCACAAAGTTATTCCGGGAAACGAAATAGCTGGTAAGATTGCGAAAAGTGTTACCTAACCAGTACAGGTAACGCATAAATCAATTATAATATAACGAGATGGGATGCCTTAAGCGTCTGTAGGATCGCCAAAATCATTGGCAAGAGTACCGAGGCTTTTTACTCAAACGGTCTCGAAAGTACTGCAGGACGGCTGTTGTTCTAATGACAGGTCACAATTTACTTTCATCACAGGCGAGTCATGCTGACAGTGCAGAGAAGTAAGCATGGGGCCTCCTGTACGTCCAATCTTATCTAGAACTCGTCTTAGATATCGATGAAGTTCACAGTTCAAGGAACTGGATGAAGAATACTACAGTTCGAATTAAACTGAACCTCTATTTGGCATTACTGGTACCAATAGATCATGTATAGCGTGACAGCCGGACATTATAACCTAGCCTAACCTAAAGGTCGCTCGGTGAAAGTAGTTAAAAGCGCCCGAAAACATAGTAACCGGTCGGCGAGATTTTTACCAGCATTTGGGATTGAGATGGACATATGTATTTTAAAGAATAGAATACCCTGAGCATGGTAAACCAATATATTATATAAACATTATTACTGTGGATCATTTGTTCGATTGAACGTCTAAAGTTAATGAATTGACCTGGAAGAATCCGATTTCGAACTTGAAAGAATTATGATGGAAATTTCGATTGAACTTATAATTTGAGAATAATGAAATTATTGAAATTGAAAACAGCCGCTGGGTGTTCATGTTTTTCTTTCTCAGAAAACTTATGACTGATATGTACAAATTTCTGTGAAACTAACAAAAAATTATTGTATTGGTTTATTCCAAATGTGTATAACATTTTTATTTATTCTGCAGTAGTTTTATGTATGTAGATAAAACCCCTAGCGAAATTTGAATAGGTGTCTCGCACAGCAACTTCCTAAGAAAACTTTTGCTGGGAATACTTATAACCTCAGATATACACTTATGTGGGGGTGTTTGTAAATTTATATTAGCTTCTCTTTTTGTTTACATATAAATTAGTAAGCATCCCGTCACCGCCACTTGACTGGATAGAACCATTGAGATCAGATCTGATGAAGTCAATTCCCACATGCTTTACACACTTAACACAGAACCACAAGCGCATAAACAAATAAGCAAGCTAGTATCTACTGCTGGATAAGTGTCTACAGAATTTGAAATTATTCATTGGCGATTAAATTGTTACATGTGCTGTTCACTCTATTTGCTCTTGGTGGTCCATCACTATAAGCTCTTGAAGAGTCCGATTCTTTTAACGGAGATATGAAGAGAGTATTACAATTGTAACATAACAAGATATCGTGGTCAAACTAGTGAACCAGGTTTTTATTATATGTCAACACAATTAAAAATATTTTTTTTTTTTTTATATTTTATATATTTATAGATTTTATAAACGGAAATCAATGAATTGCATAAATTTTCTGCTTCGACGTAGTCGCATTTCAATACGAAGCTCAGCTTAGAGGAACAGCGGCAACACAAGTTGGGTAATGTAGTCTGTGAGGAACGCGTATCTACCTTATAGGTAAATTGCCTTTTATATTTTCATCGAAAATCGCTTTATTGCATGTTTGAACGCGTCAACTGCCTCTTCAGGCGTCGAAAAGTGACCTCTTAGCTTGGTTTTTTCATACGGGAATAAAATTAAGTCATTCGGTGTCTAGTCAGCACTATACATGTAGTTTTGTAGTAAAATGTAGTTGTTTCAGTCGTAGTTGTCGTGGTGAAGAATTTCTTGAAAGAAAACTGGCAAATAAATGGTTGTATACCATTCAGAACTCGTGCTCTAGTGGTGTGGTTGAAATATGTCCAGTTGTTCCAAAACAACAGGCAACCATTTGTTTGGAAGTGCTTCGTATGCGAAAAACTTTTGTTGCATTCGGCTTAACTAAAAAACACCAATACAGTTGTCCGCTCCTTACTTTCGTACGCATTCGCATAAATCCACGCTTTATCATCTGTCACGATTTCATAGAAGCGTTTCGCTAATGTATGTTTTAATAATCTTTTGAATTAATTTCATCGATGCACTATTATTGAGATAATCCACGTCGAAAGTTGAGACATTCCATTTCTTGGCTGAGATGAATATTTCAAGTTACTGTAAACAACAAAAGTAGCAAAACGTTTTGAGTATGTCAAACAAGATACATTTGCCAGTAGCCAGATTGCAGCACAAGGTCAAAACTCGGAATATAAAAGGTAGTCTACTTAGTATTTAAAATTATTTTAAAGTAAAAGTAAATATCCTATTTTGGATAGCACAGCTTTCTTCTTAAATAGAATAAAAAGTACGCTAAGTTTTGAACAACGGTCGTGAGCCACTAGTACCGAAATTCATTTTTAAAATCCGCATAGAGTCAATTTTTTTTCCAAACTGTTGCGGTCAATATTTTTGCAGCCAATTAAATAAAATAAGTGAAAAAGGCCTAAGTTCGAGTGCTGATATAATTAGATACTATCGGAGCTCGCTAGAATGAAAGATATGTGAAATGTTTCAAGGTCGTGAAAAATAAAATACACTAAACTACCACAATCGTAAACGCATTGCCTATTGCCTATTAGTATCATATTCACTTATATTATGCGTCACGTGCTAACTTAACGTCATTAATGGAAGTATCTATCTGTTCATGTATTGCCACCGGCAAGTGGTACTATTTTTATTGTAAATAATTTGATAGGATTCCAAAATGACTGAAGTGAGAGACAGACTTCTTTGTAATTCGATCTCGTCTTTTTTGAGATTTTATTATGTGCTGAGCTAAACTATAGTATATGAGATATCATTCAAAGCTACAAAGTCACACCCTTGTTACTCTGATTTGGTAGCTTACTGAGTGGCTGGGTTATAATGGGTGATTTTTTTGAGGTTAGGATTTTCATGCATTAGTATTTGACAGATCACGTGGGATATCAGACATGGTGTCAAAGAGAAAGATGCTCAGTATGCTTTGACATTTCATCATGAATAGACTTACTAACGAGCAACGCTTGCAAATCATTGAATTTTATTACCAAAATCAGTGTTCGGTTCGAAATGTGTTTTATCGACAAATTTTGTTCAGCGATGAGGCTCATTTCTGGTTGAATGGCTACGTAAATAAGCAAAATTGCCGCATTTGGGGTGAAGAGCAACCAGAAGCCGTTCAAGAACTGCCCATGCATCCCGAAAAATGCACTGTTTGGTGTGGTTTATACGCTGGTGGAATCATTGGACCGTATTTTTTCAAAGATGCCGTTGGACGCAACGTTACGGCTGTCTCTTATACACATCTAGATGTGTATAAGAGACAGAAATGGAAGAACTGAACTTGGTTGACATGTGGTTTCAACAAGATGGCGCTACATGCCACACAGCTCGCGATTCTATGGCCATTTTGAGGGAAAACTTCGGAGAACAATTCATCTCAAGAAATGGACCCGTAAGTTGGCCACCAAGATCATGCGATTTAACGCCTTTAGACTATTTTTTGTGGGGCTACGTCAAGTCTAAAGTCTACAGAAATAAGCCAGCAACTATTCCAGCTTTGGAAGACAACATTTCCGAAGAAATTCGGGCTATTCCGGCCGAAATGCTCGAAAAAGTTGCCCAAAATTGGACTTTCCGAATGGACCACCTAAGACGCAGCCGCGGTCAACATTTAAATGAAATTATCTTCAAAAAGTAAATGTCATGAACCAATCTAACGTTTCAAATAAAGAACCGATGAGATTTTGCAAATTTTATGCGTTTTTTTTTTTAAAAAAGTTATCAAGCTCTTAAAAAATCACCCGTTAGTATTTCCGGGTGTCGGAAAATTTTCATTAATTAATGCTCTGATTCCGTATATGTATGTAGACAATACCGCCAAAGGGCTTCAAATTATATGAGAGGTACTTTGAGACCTTGAGAGCATGTACAGCTGGAAATTAATTTGTCATTCATCCCACTTTTATATATACTGCATTATATATCTGAAATATTTTATGGTGTGTTACCAACAATCGTTATATGAACAAAACTATTATATTTTCTTCGCCAGGTTTATAATAAGCCAAATCTTCTAAACTCATTGTTGGAATGTACTCTACATTTTCAGGGCAGTCCATAGTTGAACTAACTCTTTCTAAGTTATATATAATATTTCTGAGATTTTTCCACATTCATTCCATTAAATTTTTATCTGTTGGCAATTATTTATGCTCTCTCACACTTTACTCCACACGAAAATACAAAACGAACACCGACTAGTTGAGGTATGAACAATGCAAGCTTACGTATTTGGCGAAGATGTGCTCATAGAGTTCGTCGAGTTTAAAGCTGACGCACTGCATGCCGTGGAATGCATCTCAAAGCTTTGCTGCTGTTCGCTTTGTATTTAACTGCAGGAATTAAGAATTTCCGCTTTGCAGGAAAAACGCTAATTTGCACACTTTAACGCAATGCACTGCTATAGTTTTTCACACACACTTCCACACAGCGTAATGCGAGATTGCATAGAATGCTACGCACAAACGCTAGAATACTACAAGTTTGCTATTTTCACTAAGTATACGAAATGAATTGCCAGACATATGTATGGCTTTGTGTTTTTTTGCGAGCACTGATTGTTGCTGACACGCGTCGTTTGTGCTTATGAATTAATTAATATTTAATATCTATTTTTAAAACACATGAACACGCAGTTGTCATAGTAAATGCGACGTTGCGCGGATAATATTAAAATTTTGGTGATATTTTGTTAACTTTTTGCTTTAGAATATTCAAATATTTCGTCGAATTTTGCATTCTCCTAGAAAATCTTTCGGTTTGTGTTTCCTCTTCATCCGGCGCACAAGTGCTTTGCAAACTGAAACCGCTCAATACCGCACGCGTATGCGACGAAACTGAAAGTGAGCCGCTATGATGGTGGGTTTCTACGGCAAAGCCCCAAAAATGTAGCAACAACTTGAACAGGCAACAGACAGTAAACAAACAGCTCCAGCATCCAGGTTGGGATGTGTGCTTGTAGCAGATCAATCTAGCGGTGAACAATAAGCGGCTGCCTATTTGAGAATGTGTGTAGGCAGGTATATGCAGATGTGTAGTACATAGTCGCTCGCTTATGTGGGTTTTGTTTATTTGTACATTGGCCAGCTTTTTTGGCAGCGACGCCCGCGCGTTGCCTGTTGCCTGGTCACCATTGCCAATTGTTTGCTCAGCGAGAGCGTGTGTGTTCAGGTTGCTATTTTTCGCTAATATATATTCTTAAATACCATTCATGTCGTGCTGGCATTGCTCATCGCACCTCCAAGTTGTCGGCGGCAGCGTTTGTTTACATACATGTGTATGTTTGTGTATTTTTTCGTTGTTTGTGTGTATTTTTGTTGCTCATATAATTGCTTTTGCTGCTGGAATTTGTATACTTGTATATACATACGTATGCACATATATACGCAATATTATCAAATATTACACATTCGCAGTGGCGCTCAACTGCTTTTCAACAAAACTTCCATAAAACATTAAAAAATAGAAATATCAAGTAAGGAAGGGCAAAGTACGGCGTGTAACCGAACATATTATACACTTACAACTTGCAAAGATAAGAGACCCGGAAATTCCTTGAGGTGCTAGTAAAATTTTATATTAACTATCCACTCGATTTTACCTGCTGATCTTAGTTATATGAAGACTAGGTCAAGTTTTCGCCCAATTTTATCTTTCTAAGGCACAGAGGTACACTGTTATGAGTACAACACGCTCCCTCACTTATTGTCCGATGCGGTATAAAATCACCCGGAACTTCGAAAATCTAGGTATGTGGGTCTTAGGGAAGTATTCAACCCATTTTTTACACATAGACACACCATTGTTAGGATAAGATTCTTTCTGAATATCAATTATATATTTCACATATTGACCGATTAGTAGTTCTCAACAGTGCCGTTATATAGGGATTTGTGATGAACAAATTTGGTTGTTATGGTTATGTACATTAAACAAAATAGGGGTGTTGCCCACTTTTTTAAAAAAGCGATCCCCTCTGCCAAACTACAGCTATATATCCTAGTTAAGTGCTTAGTTAAAACCTTTTATTACGTTTCTGATTAATGCCGTGTTGTGGGCGAGACAGTCGTTTGATTACACCCATCTACGAACTCGTGCTTCTTTGTTTAATAAGAAGCAAAGATACCAATTTTTATCAGGAGCAAGAACAAGATCCTACTCAAGTTAAAGCTTGCACGAACGGACAGTTAGACAGACAGTTCAAATCGTCCCTCATACATATCTTAATGTGAACGTCAACCTGAGGATCGAAATTCATTATATTTGGATATGAGGTTCAGCCCACTTCTATTCCAATCCAGCGCTAAATCAATTTACTTAAACTTGTCCATTTCTAATTCGCTTATACTTCGAACTGCCAGTTGACGGCAACTGTGTGCGTTAAAAATATGTGAGTTTTTTGAATCAAGACTGGCGTTATTTGTTAATATATCTATGTTTATTGAGTAATTCATAGATTGCTTAAATTATTCTTGTCCGTTTGGAGATTTATTGTGTTTTATAGATATATTTATATGAATCATTTCAAAACGATGTGTTGTTGGTATTTTATACACTAGTTCCGACTACATCCATTTTTGGACTTAAAGTTAGAGTCTTGTGAATAAGTCTCCACTCAGTTTCTTCAACATATTTTGACATTTTTACGGACAAAGACCTTATATAACGAAATTTGAAAAAAAAAACTTTGTTCTTTCATTCTTATTCCCCTCGATACATTGGCTTCTTTTAATTCTCACAATACACTTGGCAATGAATTTAATTGGATAATTGCTTTGGTGCTTTTGCTTTTAAGATGCCTTTAACTATTTTTTCCTTTTCATACTGTCGGGTGATTGGAGATATAATAATCGGGAAGTTCTTGGTTCTCTCTCTCGACGAACAAAAACCAAACTCTATAAGTCACTCATAATTCCCCTCCTGCTATATGGTGCAGGGGCTTGGACGATGACAACAACTGATGAGCCGCCTTTGCGAGTTTTCGAGAGAAAAGTTCTGCGTAAAATGTATGGTTCTTTGCACGTTGGCCACGGCGAATATCGCATTCGATGGAACGATGAGCTGTACGAGATGTACGACGACATTGACATAGTTCAGCGAATTAAAGGTAGCGGCTACGCTGGCTAGATCATGTTGTCCGAATGGACGAAAATACTCCAGCTCTGAAAGTATTTGATGCTGTACCTGCCGGGGGTAGCAGAGGAAGAGGAAGACCTCCACTCCGTAGGAAGGACCAGGTGGAGAAGGACAATTGGTGTCACGTTGTTAACTCGCCTATAGTCGCGTAAGCGGTATCTACGCCAATAACGATGAAGTTCTTGGTTTACAATATCAGTTTGTCTTCAAAATGCCATGCTCCATCATTATCACCACGCTGTCGAGAAACGCAATTCCGCTTTCATATTCCATCTCCATCGTAAATTGGATTTATTATGTTTATTAATAAAATAGTGTAGCAGTTCTTTTTTATCCTCAGGGAAGTTGAGAATCATTAGATATTTTTCCCACTTGTAGACTTTCCTTGACGTCTTGGTCATCAGTCTCGATATTCCCTTAAATTTGTTCCTTTTTTAAAATGCTTATGATTGTTTACGACTTTTCATACTTATCATTTTCGAAATTTTTATGGAAAATCTAATGATGGTTTCTAAGTTCTACCGGTTTTTTCTGGACATTTCCGTTGTTGACAAGTGTACAGAAACTTCAGTTTGAAACTTCTTGTTTACAGTTAGTGTTTTCTTGTATTAATAGTAACAAAACAGTCAACTAGCTTGTAAAAAAATTGGTTTTGCATAATTTAAGAGCATTTTCCTAACGAAAACAAGATATGCATTCGTCAGTGGTATAAAAAAGTTACACATGGTCTCGCATATTAACTTTCAATAAGCAGCTAAAATTTGCTCACACCTATTTATGATCAAGTGAAATACAATTTTCGAATATATTCAACAAAATCTGTATATATTTTACGATTATCCTTGACTAGCTGTTAATAAAGTTTCCGAAAGCCTAAATTTGTATTTATTTAAATTTGCTTATTTTTGGGCGTGCTCTCTTTATTGCTTTGCTCTTCTTGCATTTCTTAGTACAAAAGATATACCTATACATACATTTTTAAATTTTTGCGTTCAATTTTTCTTTTTTATGGTAAATTTTCAATAAGTTCCCTTGTGGCATGGCGTCATGTGAGATTTCCCATATGGCGTTACTTCCTCACTCTTCCGCCAGCCACTCTAGTTTCTAAACGCTCCACGCACATTTCCTGCCACAATCTGTGCTACGAATTTGAAATGGCATGATGCTCCGGCTGATTCGTATTTGGTGTTTGCTTTAATTTCTATTCTTCTTATGAAGTGCTGTCCATTGAATTGTGGCCTATGCGCTTCAATTGACAAGCCGGCGCAGCTGCCGAGCGGGGTTTCATGTGCGACTGCTTAATCTATAGCGATCCAAATTGCCGAATACATAGTGAAACATTCATACATATATATGTATTAAAACACATACATATATATTGTAGAATGTATATGTGAATATCTCCATGTGATAAGTGGTCACTTTAATGTCGTCTCAAATTGCCTCTGCGCAACCAACTAGCCACTGACTGCTTTATAACGTACTTATGTTCAGTCTCCACACATGTTCGCAGAATATAATATTTATATTAGCCTTCTTATGGATACTTAAATACGACGCTTCTGTATAAATAGTCAAAGTGAGTTCAGAAAGACATTTGAATTGTTGTGACAAGTGCTCTGTTTGAGTTCTTTAATTGATGTTCGTATTTTTAGTACACTAGAGAACATAATATAAAGAAGGAGAGAGCATGTTTCCACGCAATTTTATGAAGGCAACGCGCCAGCTGACCGACATATTCGGCTCAATGTCTGCCAGATTAGAGAAACCCATTCGTGGAACGATTGCCAACCTTTTCGGCGTTAAACTATAGTATATCCAATATTTACCCTTAAACAAATTTACTAAGATATCTGAAATATTGACGGATATATGCCAACTGGAACTTTGACACTCTTGTATTATATAAGTGGGGGCTACCGATGGTGCTGACCTGATTTTGTCAATGACAGTATTTCATTACCAAGTAAATATACTATCAGAATTTCATCAATATATCTCAAATACTGAGCAATATAGGCTAAATAAAGTTAACCGGAAGATATTCTCTGAAAAGTAAAGTATATATAGTATAAACTTCAATAAATCGATCATTTCGGTAAAAAGTCAATCTTAATCACTGTGTTCAACCTATTCAATATATGTGGCCTTGAAAAGTTGTGGTCCAAGTTCTTGGACGTTGGATATATATTTCAAAGGCACTGTTTGTTTAAAGCGCCATTTTAATAATTTCATTCATTCTCAAATTATTTACTGTAAACTGAAATAATCAGAATCCGTTTAAAATTGGTATGTGGAGTAGGCGTGGTTGGATTTCCACCTTACCATTTTCACACTGTAGCATAAGGGCCGTTGAAATTGGTATAGTAAATACTAATATATTATATATAAATTTTTATATATAGTATATATAGTAAATCTTCTCACAGTGTGTTTGTAATTGAACTGCTCCTAAACGGCTGGACCGATTTTGGTGAAATTTTTTTTAGTGTGTTCAAGGAGATTCGAGAATGCTTTAGATTCACAATTTAATCCACTGGAAAATGTTTTTTGAAACTAATTTTTCATTTTTAATTAATTGGTAATTTTGGAATATTTTAAAACAGGGTTGTTCGTTCGTAAGTAATATATTTGGTGATTCAGTACATCGATGGGGGTAGCCATTACATTTTTTTCATACCTGCTAACTATTGGAGAGAACAAGAATGCATAACAAGCGTCGTCATGGCTTTGCGGATACTTTGTTAGATTATGGGCGAAGGAAGCAAATTCATTCATAACAAACCCAACGCGATATCTAGAATAAAAATATAACGATATAACTGAAGTCTTTATAAAAAGGTATATTATAATTTGAGCCAGCCGATTTTTTGTCTTTCCACGCAAGAGAACCGTTTCATAATATGCAGTCCACTACGCTGACTGCTTTTAGATTAATTTTTTTGTAAACTAACACAAATTGCTTCACCAAAAATGCGATATCTCCTTAACTAATAGTTATAATTTAAATAATAGAAATCATATACATAGATGATATTAGTTGTACTACCTACATATCAGCCACAGTAAAACGTGGACGGGTCCTCTAGTATATATGTATATATATTTTTTTTTTCCCCCGTAGTTCCTAGGTGGAACATAGGACCTCAATTAATAATATATAGGATTTCCCCTAAATGTGGGATACTGTCGTCAATTTGATTATTTATATTATGATAACTCCATAAATATCTCAGTTAGTTTTAAGTGTTACAAATAACCGTTAGCTTGCAAACCTATTTATTTATTTATTTATAAAAACGTGAAACAATAATACAATTACTTTTCCACGAAAAAAGGAGCACTGGCTGCCAGGACCTTCGGCTCGCTGATGTAAATATAAAATGTATAGTTAATGCTTAATTAAGTCTTAGGTGTAAAGTTAATAAAATGTTCTGTAGCTAATAGAAAAGTTTTAAGAACAAAATAAATAATAAGTAATGGGAAATTTAAAAACATAATCATATTTGTGTTTTTAATCCTGTTTCTACTAAGAATGATGATATTTTTGTTACGTTTTCGGAGGAACTCGTTTGTAACAGAGCAGACGGTATTTGGTCGTCGAAGATATTTTTTTTCGCTGCGAAATGTGGGCAGTCGTCGAGTAA
Organism: Bactrocera latifrons; assembly: GCF_001853355.1. Lineage (NCBI taxonomy): Eukaryota > Metazoa > Arthropoda > Insecta > Diptera > Tephritidae > Bactrocera > Bactrocera latifrons. Next base: position 1,180,433 of record NW_017537101.1, on the reverse strand, counting down.
GTGATAGGCTGTTAAAACTAACGACGGGCAGTGTTGGCAGACTGGTGGACTAGAACGATTTAGGAGGTGCGCATGTGTGGCAATTATGTGTCCTAGGCGTAATCGGGTAAATGCTTTGATGTCGTTGCACCGGCAGCTGGAGGGATAGCTTGRTTTTATCCTGTTCGGGTTATTCGCAGTATATGGGTGCTGGATAGATCTCCAAGTCTCCATATGTGAATTATATTGGAGCTGCGATATACACTTATACAAGTCTTTTTTCATAATATAGTCAAAAGTTATTAGTGGTTCTTTTGYTGCRWGTTTAGCCCGTTCGTCTGCCAGATTGTTTCCTTTTATTCCTGCATGTCCTGGAACCCACATTAGTTTCAAGCGATTGTTATTTTCGATAAATTTGCTCCGAATACAGGAAATTAAGTAGGACTTGTTGTTTGTGTTTAATACCGAGTGTATGGTTGACTTGCTATCAGAGCAGATAACTGCTTTAAAACTAGTGAAAACCGAGGCGTAGCTGGGAAGTATTCCTGCTGTAATTGTTCTTCCCTCGGAGTCAACGACGGCGAATGTTGTGCAAATGTCGGTTTTTGAACCATCTGTGAAAACGAATTTCCAGTCTGGGAGCAGTGGAGTTGTATATTCCGCGAAAAGGCGTTGGGGGGGACTGTGGGGGAGGTACTACTTTTTCCGTATTTTTCCAAGTTTAGGATAAAACATGATTTGTTTATCATCCAAGGCGGAGAGGATACTTTTTGACGGAGAGAAGGGAATGTGATATCAAGCTTTCTGGCGTATTCAATGCAGTGGAATATACGACTTGAAGACTTTTTCCGTTCCAGCTCGGATGACACTGTTTCGTAAAGAATATTATTGTAACAAAGAAACAGCTTCGGTATGAGTTTTTTTAGGTTAA
>NW_017537101.1:1159324-1178868 GCF_001853355.1 Bactrocera latifrons | reverse complement strand
GTTGCAACATGGGGTACGATATTCTGTCAGCACCCGGTGTTTTGCCTGAGAAAGAGGATAGTGTAGACAAACCTATTATGCTCATGTTGCGAGTATATATGTATGTATGTAATAATAAAAAAAATGTATGGTAGGCACAAAAGCTGCGAAAAATATTCCTTGATGATACATACTAAATGCTTTATAGCGTCAATACTTTGCAGCAGTCGGAAAATTTATTTGTTTGATAATTGCTATGAACGGATATAATAATTTATGCTATCAGAAAGTATAATATTATGCTTCTGCTTACTTAACTGAAATAAACTACAACTCTAAGAACTAAAATTATCATAATACATAAGATTTGGCATATAAAATAAATGATTATTTAAAAAATTCAATTCTGCCAATATGTAAAAATATTGCCTGAAACATATCGGCCTACTTGCGCTACGAAGATCTTCTAAGCACCTGCAGGGAAAACTTAATATTCTAGTATGCGTGAATGCCAAAAGCAAAAGAAGCATAATTTTTACAAAGTATTTATACACATATGTATATACAGACAAAACATTGTACACACTATATTTTTGTTTACGCCAAGTTTAAAATACCGTAGTCCAATTTTGTATGTACATGCATACATACCCAAGTGTATACTCTACTACTGGATATGTGAGATTATAAAGTTGATGTAAAAATAGCACGATTTTTTTGTAGATAATTAGGCAAATTTGGAAGCAATGTAAGCAACAAAAGAGTATTTTTGAGATTACGCGCAAACTCAGCCTGTGCCATTATGGTAGATTTCCATATTCCGTACAAAAATAGTTGAAGAATAGAAATTAAACAAAAAATTTAGTTTTTAGCACGAGCCTACGAAAATGTGTGACTACTTAGCATGGGAAGTGAAACAACAACAGCAGGAACACATCGTTTCATACCTATTTTACTTATCGACGGAGATGTGTGTGTTAGCAATTGCATAAGATCATTCATAATTCACTTTAACAGACTTGACTATGATATCAGAGTTTGATACCACCTAATAATATGTTAACAAATTTCGCCTTCATTTTAGTATGTGGCGCTTTACTTATTCGCTTGTTTTTAAAGTTTTTTCATCTTTAGTCTTCCTTCAAATTCAAAATTAGTACATATTTAGGACATTATAAGGATAATAGACACCCGGAAGAGATAACATGCCAATAGGGCAAAAAACAAAAACGAAAACTTAATTGTCAAAAAAGAAACAGCGAGCCACCTTTGGTTTTTTGTTTGAAGATTTATATTATAGATATGTATACACCAATTTTATATATTTTTGGCATCAAACAACAACCGACTCCTTCATCACATTATTCGGTTGTCGAATTTCTCCATATTTGGTACATGACATTTAGAGGGAGTCAAAATCGATGACTACTTTTGGAATAACCTTGTTACCGTCTTGCCACAAGTTCTGTTACAAAGTTTGCAATGCTTACAGCGTGGACATATTTGTAGAATAATTAGGCGTTATTATACTTTGAATAGGCTATAGTAAGTTTGTCATGAAGTAATAGCCAGATGGAAATGCCATTGGTCCCTCCCAATAAAAAATGTAAATGTATAAACGATCATTATGACGAGCTGAGTCGACTTAGAAATGTTGACTGCCTATAGGTTTTTTTTAATAGGGAGGACACAAGTTCTAAGTATCGCTGTACGTCGAATTTTTAAAAGTGCCAATAAGATAAAGAACCCCTCGAACTAATGAAAATACTGCTGCCGTTCAGGCAAGTGTTGCTGAAGACTGCAATTTGTTGATTCCAAGCTTGCATCTGAATAAAATTGTTCTCACTGAAGAACTGAAGTCATTGGACTACCATAAACGTTTTTTGTTTTTTTGACATCAAAGGCATCGTCCAATATTAATTTGTTTCTCCGAGAAAAATCGCCAACGATAAGTTTTACGTGGAAGTGCTTAAGAGACTCAAACGAAGTCCCCAATGGGGTCCGAAAAGACATCACAGCCGTTTGGAAGTTGCACCACGACAACGCCATGGCTCACACCGCGTTTCTTGTGAACATCTACCTAATCACGGCCGGCATCCCAACGCTTCCGCAGCCACCTTACAGCCCCCGGATTTTTTTGTTTTCTTGCCTGAAAAGGTCGATGAAGGGCAGGAATTTGGAGCGGACAGAGGGGATCAAAGCAACATACACCTCGGCTCTCAATGCTTGGAACTCGCGCTGGCAACACTGCATCGACGCAGAAGGAGCCTTTTTGAATGTTTTTAAAGAATTGTAGCGATTGGTTCAATAAATTTTTTTAAATCGACTTAGTCCTATTACCTTCCGGACAAATCCTGTATCCCAACAAAATCTTTGGTAATCAAAAACGACTGCGCGTGATCAATGACTGAATCGCTTGAGTGCTTGAGTGAAAGCAAAAGGTGACCACTTTGAATACAAGTAGTTTTGAATATAACTGTTATATGGTAGATGATTTATATAATTGCCAGGTTTCATCCCTATATCAGTATTGTTTAGTGTTACAGACCATCGATTGTTGAAAAAACTCCATGTACTCATAATATTAAGCTGCTCTCCTACAGAAGGAGGCTATGTGTAATAAACAAAAGTTCTGCTACTGGATGCTAAAATATGGCATTATTCATTTCTGTTCTAACAATTAAAGTTGATCGTATAACTTCTTGTTAATGGAACTAGTGCATTTCACTTCCAGGTTAACATATAAAATATGTTCTTCCAATAAAACAATCTAACTTCCCTTTCCAATTGTTTATAACGGGTGTTCCAACAAAAGGTACTTTTTTTAATAGCCTTTTTTTGACAGATCGCGCGGAAGCTGCCATGGTTTTGTTTTGTTCATTGTTGTTTGGCATTTCATCATGGAAACACTTACGCATTTTAGGTTGAGATTTGAAATTGAAAGCGTACAAAATACAACTTGTGTAAGAACTTCGACCTTCCTATGTGAGATCGCCTAGCTCTATGGGCTCCTGAAAAATTTCCAAAAATATTCGATATTTTCGAGTCACCGATGAGACTCATTTCTGATTCAACGAGTATGTGAACAACAATTCCCGCATTTAAGACGAAGAGCCACCTGAAAAGATTCATGGGCTGCCATTTGATTCAGTTAAAACAACGGGTTGGTGTATTTGTGGGTCGGTGGAATCATCGGTCCACATTTTTCAAAAAAAAAAAAAAAAAAAAACATTAAAAAAAAAAAAAAAAAAAAAAAAAAAAAAAAAAAAAAAAAAAAAATGCCAGTGAGAACGTATCCGTCAAAGGTGACCGTTATCGCGCCATCATATTCAGCTATTTGATGCATGAAATTGAAGCTCGTGAGCTCGGTGACATTTGGTTTCAACAAGACGTCGCCAATCCCACACATCGCATCAATAAATGGATTTATTGGGATAACACTTCGGTGAGCAGATAATAACCAAGGTCCTTTTGATATCACACCGTTTTGATTTTTCCTGTAGGTATATATTAAGTCTAAAGTCTATGCGGACAACCCTGCTTCAATTCAAATCGTCATACACCAGTTACCCGTCGAAATGCTCGAACGGGTCATCGAAAAATGGACTCAACGGATGGATCATCAGAGATGTACCCACGACCAACATTTGAAAAAGATAATCTCTAAAAAATAAAAGTCGGAGGATATTCTTGTGAATGATAATTAATGTTCCCTATTAAATTTGAAGTTGTGTGTTTTTTCTCTTAAAAGGTAGAGATCCTCTAAATAAATCACCCATTATTATATTTATAGCATAACGAAGCAAAACACGGAATCCACATTAAGTATACTTTAAATAAACTTTTCATATAGGCCAATAAATTTCATCTTCATTTATCTCAAATTCTACATTTTATTCATACATTTTAATAACTAGACACAGTGTAATTTATACATAACGTTTAATATACCAAATTCTACGTACAAAGATACTTAATGTTAGACCTGAAGACATGGACTGACTGAATTATTGTCGTGTAGACATTTGTTTTGAGTTCTCATTGTTATTTATTTCAATATCATACACAAATATTTTTTTTCCTAATTTCAAAAGAAATCGTAGTTTTCGTTTCAACAATAGTTCTTATATAATATATTGTATAATCTATATTAGTATAAAAATGAGTACCTTTTTCCCTTGGTCACGGCATCAAGCGTGAATGGCTGAACTGATTGCACTAGTTCTTTTTTGGTTGTATGTGTTGTTATTAGGAGAAGGTTCTTATGTAAGAAAAATTACGAAAGTTGCGCCTATAAAATAAAAATTAATTGCAAAATGTGTTGCTAAGCGCATAACTCAACAACGTCTGGAACAACTATGCCGGAAAACGAATAAAAATAGCCCTTTTATTTTTCCTATACAAACGTTTTCTTTTGTATATAAAAAAAAATTGAATGTTTGTTTGTTAGTAACTCTAAGGCTCGAGAACGGCTGAATCAATCTTTATGAAATTTTCAGAAGTTGTCCGCTGTGGATCTGGAAAGGTTTAGAAATAAAAAAAAAACCTTATACTTTTCATAAAGGAAAGTCGAAAAATTGGAAATTTGCAAAAAGTGACTTTTTTCATATCATTTTTTTCTTTTTTTTCAATATTTTGATTTGTTCAATTTCTGTCGGTTGCTTTTTTATTCCAGCTCAACTACAGATTAAAATTTGTTACGAAGCCACGAAGAGGTTCCGCTAATATCGTATGGCACACCAAGGCACATGAACGAGTACTCCCAGGGTGCGATAACATAAGTATGGAATTATGGATCGCTGTCAATAAGCAAGCGATCGTTACGATGTCACAACATGACTTTTCCAACAACGGCTACGATGTTTGATGGACTTTATCTAGAAGCAATATAACGTATTTATATATGGTTCAGTCAGATGCTGGATGTACTCTGTTGAGTTACAAAAAAGAGGTTTGTTTGCCGCACGCACACATTCTTCTTTGGATGGTAGATGGTGGTTACACCAGATAAAATTGATTAAATCATTTCTGCGGAAAGTCCTAATGCAGAGAAAGATCCAGTATTATACAAAGTAATGAAAACCAATATGGTTCGTGGACCTTGCGGACACCACAATCCCACTTCGGTTTGTATGTCTGACAATAAACGCACGAAGCACTATCCACGTGCTTTTCTTTCGGAACCACAAACTCGAAATGATGGACATGCATCGTCGCAGCTCATCAGACGACAATGGCAGAACATTCAACTTAGAGATGTGAAAAACGAAGTTGACAACATATGGATCGTACCATATTCTCCTCTGTTGTCTAATTCACATGTTTAATATTGTAGTTTGGTGAAATCGATCAAATACGTTTGCAAATACGCCACCAGAGAAAGCAACATGACTGTTGTTGGTCTTGAACGAGATGAGATTCGCAAGTATCAAATGGTCGCTACGTAATCTGCAGTAAAGCACTTTGTAGGGAATTTAATTTTGCAATTCATGAACGTTTTCCGACTGTTGTGCGTCTCGCAGTTCATTTGGAAAGTGGTCAGAGAGAGTATTTAAACCCAGAGAATACAGTGGAGTAATTGATATTTCTCAACTTGGAAATTCGGAAATGCCTTGATATTTTACATGGAATGCATCGTCGAAGAAATAGTTACGCAGAAAGCAAGGCCAATCAGTAAATTGACATCCAGGTGTGTTCTCAACTAATTCCTTAGGACGAATTTACATAAACCACCCGAGAAACCACCCGATTGCATATACCTTCGGTTGCTATTGATAAGTATACGTAGGTCAATTTCATTTGAGTCATTGCGTACTGTGAATGGTAGAGTGTGTGAAACATTTTGAGAAGCATGCCAGCAATTACAATTGTCAATCAATAGAATCAAAGGATGGACTATTCGATAGCTACTTCACCTGCCACTGCAGTCTGCACACTTTTCGCGATGATCATGTCGACATATCAGCCTTCAAATCCGCGTCAATTATGGAATACGATCAAAGTTACATTGCCGCAGACATTTTACATCGTATTCGATAATAATTGGAAATAGGAAAATTTCGGTTCCAGTGGCTTGATATCAATTCCACCTGCCTTTTGTGAATTCACTTAAACGAAATATGAACTTATCACGAATGTTTATGGCAACATTGGCCAAATTATCGTAACTGCGATTGCATCAGTGCTCGCCGGTTATGCGTGGTCTGCTCCCGAGTTGGAAAACCCATTCTCTGTACATTTGCGGACACGAATAGAAACCCAGAAATGTTGTTTATAAATCGGATATAAATGATTTTTAACACAACGTAAATTCAACTTTATTTTGATTTTAAAACACATTATTTCTCGCAGGACAACGCATGCGAGGTCAGCTAGTAAAATATATAAAACCAAGATTTCAATTTCTCAAATCAAATAATCAACACAAACATTTTTTTAATCGCTTTCTTTAATTATATTTAGCCTGGTATATACAGTAGACGCAGTTGCTATATTTCTTACTTTTAATTTCTCATATCTTCATAAAGACTAATGAGGCACGTGATATGCATACGCTAAAAGTAGCGGCAATTTTCTGAAAGATTTCACTATAACGATAAAAGGAAATTCAAACACATCAACTGTATAAGTACCTACATACACATGTGCTTACATTCATACGTGAATATATGACATGAATGCAGTTTATATGTAGACGGATGCATTTCGTTCATATTACAACTTTAAAAATTTTGTACTTGTTTACTTTCAACCAATTTGTATGCTTTGGGTACCTACAGTACTCCCTTTGGTTTTATATACTTATGGTAAATGTATCCATAATAATTCACTTTCTAAACAGAGCTGAGTTTCTATTGCATGACGTACTCACCAATTAAGTGTCAATATCGATTTGATAAGCGATAATGTCAGTTTTACATTGTTTTGACTTGTATGGTCAGTGCCATTACCACAATGGGTAACAATTGGGCATATATAGTATTTCGTTAATATTGGTGTACTTACATATGTATTCTCAAACCAAAGGAGAAATTATAATCTTTCAAAATTCCAAGTTAGAAGGACATTTTAATCAGTTTGTATCGGAGGTTACAGCGTTGCCTTGAACAATATTTCATGCCAAATAAGTCGAAAGTATATTGTCAAATTTATTTTTATTTCAATTTTCTATGCATGATCTTTCTTTTGATCTTTAGCAAAGTGCTGCGTCTTTCTGGATAATCCCCCAGTTTGCTTCGACAATGTCTTCTACGGAGGTGCGTTCTCCTTGAAACATTCGAAGAATGTGTGTTCAGCGTCGTCTTCTGTCGGGTCGTTGTATAAGCATGACGGCCCTTCGACTTTTCCCATTCTGTAGAGGTACTTTTTGAAATATCCGTGGCCGGATAACAGCTGGTTTGTGTAAAAGTTTACTGGCCGTCCATCTGCCGCGACTTTCATTCTAACATCTTTGTTTTCATGATGTTATCGTATCTTTCTTTATTTGTTGTATTGCGCTCTTGTTATTGCCGGGTGATTTCTTTAGCTCCCACAGCTTTCTCCTTTCATATGCTGGAAGGTCGATTGGAGCATTGATGCATATAACTAATATTGCGTCGCCTGATACTGTTCTGTAGGCTGATGCGACTCTGAGGGCTGTGGTGCGGTTCACCTTGGCCACTGCCTTTCGACGGTTTTCCCTTTTAAGCGCGTCTGCCCAGATTTCGGCTCCGTATAATAGGACGCTGATTGTCGTCGACATTAGGAGCTTTCTCTTTTCTTGGCTGGGGTCATTAATCGGCTCAGTTGAGGAGTGATCTTCGCTGCCTTACCTGTGGCGTGCCGAATTTGTTCCCAGAAGGTTAGTCTGGGGCCCAGTCTTACGCCTAGGTAGTTTACTGCTTTTTGTATCCTAAGAATATCCGTAGTCGTGTGCATGCTTATCTCGAGAGGTATGTGCTTTTTTGTTAGCAGTGGTAGCTCTGTTTTCTCCATAGCCATGCTTGCGTCCGTATCATGACCTGATTCAGCTTTCTTCGCGCTTCTTCTGTATCCTTTGCTGTGATTACTGCCTAGCCAATTAGATACGACTCTGGCATTTCTAGTTTTAATATTTCGTCATAACTAATATTCCACAGGTCTGGCCCTAGAGTGGATCCTTGTGCTGCCCCTGACGTGACTGCTGTCTATCGTGATCCCTCTTTAGTTTCCTACAGCAGTTTCCTGTTACTGAGTTAGCTCCGCACCATAGCCCTGAGGTTGTCGGGTATATCTAAGCTTTTCTCGAGGGCATCGATCATATCTACCCAGTTAGCGCTGTTGAAGGCCTTTCAGGCGTCTAGAGTCACCAGAAACACTATTCTTTTGTATTTATGCCATCTGCGCTGCGCGGCTTCTACGCTTTCTATGACGCATTTTATAGCTCCTATGGTTGATTTGCCGGGTCTAAAGCCGTGCTGTCTAGGGGACAGTCTTCGTTGATAGTCGCTTCGAGTGTGGGTTTGAGTAGGCTTTCGTACAGCTTTCCCGCTGTGTCAAGCATGCATAATGGACGGTATGCTGATAGCGAATTAGGGTGTCATTTTCCCTTACTGATTAGCACCATCCGTTGCTTTTTCCAGGGTTCAGAGAATATTCCGGCTTCAAGGCAGACGTTGTACAAATTCATTAGTACTCCTGGGCGCTCTGTTGCGATTATTTTGAGGACTTCTGCTGTTTTGCTTTGGCGCTGATTGACAATGTACAACTTTGACGGCCTTCATTTTAGTTAAACACAGTCACCATTGGAAAAACCCTATATTCAATAATCCACATACTTACATTCATATTTGACCTACTTTCTTAACTCAACAAAGCCCTCATTGGGTCATCTGTTAGCTTTGCTGCAAACTCAGATCTATATGTACGAATTTAAATCTTTCGAAGTATTTGCAAATTTATTTTATAAAAATTAAATTAGAGTTCATTATTATGAAAGGCTCTAATCAAATGGATTAAATAATGGTGCCTGCATACTATAAATTATGGTGTAGAAAAAAGTCTTTACAATATTACCATATTATCTTCTTTAACATTCAAGATATCTAACGCAACATAAAGAAATCTGTATTGATTTCATATTCATTATACGAAGCTAAGGAAAGTAGTAATTTTTATGAACTTCGGTGGAGGTATTCTTTAAGATATCCCTTCTGGCTTATAACGTCCACGCCTATTAGCTTAGACAATTAAGAAGTTAATTGACTTATAGTGTCTAATTTTTAAACGTACTCAATTTATCTTATGCAATACGCGTCTCTCAGTTGCGTGGAAAAGAATGTGTAATACCTTAAAAAATAGGATTTTCGAGCTAAAACCAATCAGCACAAAAGATCGGTTTTGTGGTGAGAAAAAAGGATAAGTTGAATCTCTACAGCATGCAAAGAAAAAAAGAACGAGGTTCCTTGTGGAATATTGCACAATACAACTTTCGTAGTCGATAGTACATTTTTATTACTGAGTAATAATGAGGACATATGTATGTTTAGAATGTTTTTAAGTTTGATTAAAATAGTTTTAAAACGATATTATTTGCGAAAAGTAGCCGTGGTCGGGTTTCGAATTAAAATATTTATACTCTATAAGCAAAAAAAAAAGGGGTCGTTTGGGAATAACCAAAAGTCACACGAAACTAAATCAGGCGAATATGGTGATTGCGACACGATATTGTTTTGGCGAAAAACTCACGAAATATGTATCACATCAGCATGCGAAGGTGCATTATCGTGGTGCAAAAAGCAAGAGTTGTCGAACCATAATTCCATCCCATTTTTATACTCTCGCAACAAAGTTGCTAAAGAGAGTATTATAGTGTTGTTCACATAACGGTTGTTTGTACGTCCTAAAACTAAAAGAGTCAGATATAGGGTTATATATACCAAAGTGATCAGGGTGACGAGTAGAGTTGMAATCCGGATGTCTGTCTGTCCGTCCGTCCGTCTGTCCGTCTGTCCGTCCGGCCGTGCAAGCTGTAACTTGAGTAAAAATTGAGATATCATGGTGAAACTTGGTACACGTATTTCTTGGCTGCATAAGAAGGTGGGCAAAATCGGCCCACTGCCACGCCCATGAAATGGCGGAAACCGAAAACCTATAAAATGTCATAACTAAGCCGTAAATAAAGATATTAAAATGAAGTTTGGCACAAAGGATCGCATTAGGGAGTGGCATATTTGGGCGTATTTTTTTTGGAAAAGTGGGCGTGGCCCCGCCCCCTACTAACCTTTTTGTACATATCTCGAAAACTACTATAGCTATATCAACCAAACTGTATAGAGTCGTTTCTTTTAGGCATTTCCATATACAGTTCAAAAATGGAAGAAATCGGATAATAACCACGCCCACCTCCCATACAAAGGTTATGTTGAAAATCACTACAAGTGCGTTAATCGACTAACATAAAACGTCAGAAACACTAAATTTTACGGAAGAAATGTCAGAAGGAAGCTGCATCCAGGATTTCTTTAAAAATTGAAAATGGGCGTGGCGTCGCCCACTTATGGACCAAAAACCATATCTCAGGAAGTACTCAACCGATTTCAATGAAATTCGGTATATAATATTTTCTTAACACCCTCATAACATGTGTTAAATATGGGTGAAATTGGTTCACAACCACGCCTTAAATCTCGATTATCACTTTATCATTCGAGAGTATAAAATGTTCGGTGACACCCGAACTTAGCCCTTCCTTACTTGTTACAAATAGCTTCGCGTAAAAGACGTTTCATACTCGAACAGTAATCTTTGTTGACACGTTGGCCAGTCGATAGAAATTCGGAGTGCATACAATAATCGGAGGAAAGTGTTAACATAACTTTGATTTTTAACCTGATTTGACCTGTTTTTTCAGCTTCGGCTCACCGATTTTTCGTCTGTTTCCAGGTCGAAAGACCAGCTCCAGAATAATACCTTTCACGACATCGTGGTCATAGAAAACCATTGTTTCACAGACGTTAACGTGACAGGAGTTCGGAACCAATCGTGCTTTAACTTGCATTAGGCCCAAATGATCTCCGGAAATGGTTTTCACTGATCCTATCGATATTCAAACGATGCCAGTAAAATTTCTGTGTGTTTGTGTGTTATTCGTCTATCCTAAATTTTCAATTTCTTTATTTTATTGGCGTGTTGATTATCATTCGATGCTGGTTCGTATTTAAATAGGAATTTAGAATTGCAAAGGAATGCGTTTCAGCATTCCTGGTTGACGGTTGAATAATTTCTTCTTCAGAATCCTCGTTGTTTTTCATTTGGGTCTGAAATATTCGATCTAAAATGTCATCTGTTATAAATCCAGCTGGGCAAAACTCATTGTGCACCTCAATTAAATATGTAATAGTAACTTTTAAAGAGATAAATAAAAGCGCGGAATTATACGTGAGCAGCTGCTTACAAAGTGGGATTTCACCGAAAAATGCAACTTAAAGAATCATGTGCAAATTTACAGGGTAGGAGACCTTTATATACAGGTTAAAGGTAGAAAGGTAGAAGGCCGGAAAAAAGCGAATTTCCAGAATTTTTTCTAAGAAAACTTTTAAACTTATTGATACAAAAATATTAAATCTAGTAATTAAGCAAAAGAATAAGCACAAAAAAGTTGTTTTGACAAAATGGCGGTTTGTAAAAAAAGTCGATTTAAAAAGTTTGATTTATGGAAAGAAATTTGTATGAAATTTTACTTTAAACGCTTTGCCTTTTGAATTGGCATTCATTCCGGTTATGGAGAACTTCGAGTTGTAGAAGTTAAAATTATGGAAGTTCAACTTTACTTTTGTTTCAACGTAAGAAACTGTAGTTCATTACCAGATTTTCATAACTTCATAATCATGGAAACAAAAATAGAAAACAAAGTAATACCTCCTCTTTACTAAGAGCCGTAGCGATACTAACACTTTCCTCTGCATCTGAATGATCTGGATGTCCCAGATCGAATGGTAGATCATTAATTTGAGTTATTGGAAAAGACCCGCATAGCCTTCGCGTAATTAAGGTTAGGTCTTTTTTTATTATTCATGTGTTTCTAAAATATTTGAAAATTGTGGTGAATATGGTAGTTTTTTTTATCGAAAAACTCTCAAAGGAACAGTTGTAGGAAATTAAATTTCTGACGTAAAGCTCCAAACGCTCATGTCATATAACTTTTTTTGGAGATATATTATTATAAGATTATAAAATATATATTTAATAAAATGTATGTATCTAAACCTTGATTCAATGGCTTTATAACAATTTTTTATTGAAATCTATCATTTTATGTATCGGGGAAGAGAAAAAGGTTGTAATGGAACACCCTATTATACACACGTATTTAATAGCTTCAGGCGCTTAATGGTGCAGAAGGCTGTGAGCTCAATTTATTTTATGTTTGTTTAAGCAAATTTACATATTTAGTTTGTATGAAGTGAATTCAACTAATTTGTGCTGAAATCATAATTATTTAAGTACAATTGTTTTTTCTTTCTTCCTCTTTACTCCAAATAGGGGTACATTGGTACGCCATCATTGTTTTGTAGAACTTGTTTGTGTTGTAGTAAGATATGATTTAAATTATTTCGGTAGTTTTTGTAATTCATGACCTTCTTCTGTTGAATCTCATTCACCCAAAATTTGGAGGAGCCCTCATATTTCGCCGGTTTAACTCTGCTTCGAAGAGCGCGCAGCCACTGAAATAAATAGCAGTCGCATTAATACTGATACTTATACTTATGGTACTTCCAGCACTTTAAATCGTAAAGCTAATTTACTTTTACGTTGTTATGACGACGGCGACGAGACATTTGCATGTTGCGGCTGGCGCAATATGGGCGCAAAGTGACGTAATACACTATTTCGATAATGGAGAAGATACTAAATCCCATGAATAAGCCCAATAGACCACCAGTGTTGGCTATGAAGTTAAAAAAAAAAAATATGGGTCGTCATTATTTGCACTTTACACACACATTTAGAACTTACAAAGAAACTCAGTGAAGCCGAACATCTCTGACTTCGTAGTGCTGCGCAATATACTTGATACATAATAAAAGTTCACTATGGATATCTCAGAAAAGTTTGTAGCCGAACTGAATAACTCGGGTGGCCACTCATCGGCTGTCAAGAATTGTCCATAAGCGATTGTCGTCGACGTAACGGTTGCCCTGTAGCTCAGTTCAAAGCAAGCCGGCCAGCAATTGGCGCAAGTCACTTTTTTATCCGACGACTCGATTTGCGTTTGTATCTCATTCGTGCACGCATTGTCATTGGGTCCACAAATACGTGCTGAGGCATTAATGCGTGGCAAATAGTAAAGGACACAGTCGCATTTATCAATCAGAATTTTCGCTTCGCACTCGATTTCGCAATTCCTGCGCGAATATGTGCGGTAGTAGGTTAAGTCACCTTCGTCGGAAAAAAGGCAACGCCTTTTCTCCTTGCGTATGGAACGAATGCCAGGAACAGCGTTCTCATAAATCGGTTCGATTGGAATGCGTGCTTCTCGTCCGGCGGTCACTAAAAATCCATAATTAGTTACCCTGGGTAGTTCGGCGGGATTATGCACCAAAATCTAGGATTGGATTAAGAAATGTTATTTTTGACGTCAATGTATTAATCTCAAATTTTCGAGCAGCTACCTTGAAGCCAACACTCTTAGATTTCGTGCAGTAATACTCTGATGCTGAAGAGTTTAAGACAACAGTTAGACCTAGCCGACTTCCCGTACCACCCGATACACGTGGATAATAATTTTTCGGCAGATCAGCATTGTAACCCTTTTCGGGTGTCCAGTCCATCGGTACAAAATGGTTAGACGATTTTGGCGAGATGCGGTCTTCATCGCTGCATTATTATACCGTTAAAAGAAATATTCTGTCACAAATATTTTTTTTCGAACCATCTGAAAATTACCTAAAATTTCGTTGCATAAAAATTGGATCCAGCGCATTAAATGTGCAACATAAGCCATCGTCAGTTAAGGCAGAGTTGAAGATCACTGAGCAGTTCTCTTGCTTCGCTCCATAGCTGCAGTACAAAAGCATTTCATCGCAGGGCTGTGCCACCTGTGACACATTAAGAAGAGGATGCTTCAATGGAAATGCGTAAATACTAATATTCATAACAATGTTATACCGCTTTCAGAATGGTTTTAAAATTTGCCCAAGTGCCTCTAACGTTATACGATTCTCCCAACTGGTTCTGTCCACAGAGACTCATGAGTAAAGAATAATTTAAATTTTGTCTATAATAAGAGCTGAATAAAATGATTATACAGACGATTTCGAAATTTATTTGTAAATTGGAATTAATGTCTTCTTACGTCGGAATGCCTTGCACTTTGCTTTTGGATGCCTGATTAAGGTTACATATGGTTATTGCTGGGAAGGGTACATCGCTGGCCAGTGTTTGTTTGGCACTTGTCGAAATTATTATCGGTGATGCAGACCATTTAACATAGACATTGGATATAAAGTAACCGGATAATATAACCACACCAATAAAAGACAGACCAAAAAACACTCTAAAATTCCGAATTAAAAAATTATAAACATATAGGAAAATTATATCATCGAGTTCAATGGAACCACAGTACAAAATGAAAGAGCTGGAAAAGTTAAAATACGGTGAATAGTGCTATAGCAGTACTATTAATTTCACACGGTATCTTTCTTAGTAACTGAAATATCTGCTGATCCAATTAGAGGACAAATCACGTGTGAATGGTGTCATTGTTATTTTCGTTCAGTATTGTTTGGTATTTCATCATGGAAACACTTACGTCTGAAGAAAGCTTACAAATCGGTCAACTTTATTACGGAAATTTACGTTCTATAAATAATGTGTTTATTAACTTGAGATCTTAAATTGAAAGCGTAAAAAGTAGGGCTGAAACCGCTCGACCTTCCAAATCGACATCGTTTCGCTCTAAAGGCGCTTGAAAAGTTTCAAGAAGATCCGAGGTTCCGACGTTCTCGAGCGCAATTTTTTCAGCGATGAGACTCATTTCCGGCTCAGCGGGTATGTAAAGAATTAAAATTGCCGCATTTATGCGTAGAGCCACCTGAAGAGATTCAAGAGCTGCCATTTCATCCAAAAAAACAAAGTTATAGTGTGGATTATGCGCCGCTGGCATCATCCGATCATATTTCTTTAAAATGATGACAGTGAGAACATAACCGATCGTCAATGCCGACCGTTAACCGACTATACGATACCTGAGATTGAAGCTCGTGATCGTCTGATGACAATTGGTGTCAACGTCGGATCAATCAATATTTTTTTTTAGAGAACACTTCGGTATGCAGATAATTTCACAATTTGGACCGGTCGATTGGCTACAAAGATCGTGTTATATCACACCGTTAGACTTTTTTCTGTGCGATGTTACTAATTTTCATAGTGTTTGTAATGAGGTTCATGACTAGGAAGTTATATAAATCGCTCAAATTGATATTTACCTCTCGGGCAAAGTAGTTTTGTCCTCCGCAATGTATTTCAGGCCATGCAAGGTGGTATTTTGCAAATAATATTTACAACTTTTCTTTGCAGCCTCCTTGGAACAGAAATTATCATCCTCGATTTCCTCGCTGGAGCAATCGCTGCTTTTATGTTTTGGACGTACTACAAGTAAAAGTATGGAAATCTGAAAATGTAAAACAAAATCTAAAATTTCCTACTGCTCACCGGACACTTTCGGCTTTTCGGGCGTGAATTTTGGTTTCAACTGCACCAAACGATCTTCGGCATAAATGTTCATGTTGCACCAGCGGCTTAGAGTTTTTAATTATAACGGAGTGAAGTATCTAAAGTTGAATCGATTCGAATGGCTCTCGCACATATGAAGGCACACTCAAATATTTAACTTTAAAATGTGGAAAGAATTCATATTCGCCAAAGCAGCGCAAATCATATTTACTAATGGCAAATAAGAAACCAAATAGTTATAATATAGTCACAGGCATGCCATGGAATCCGTGTATACGCACATCTACTCAACGCTCAGTGTGTGTCCACATGTCCAAAGGTTAAATGTATTTGTTGCTACACGCCTCTACTAAATATGGTACGAATATTGTTGGCTTGCAAATATTGGTCTATGGCAAATAATACCGTTGCTAACGATTTGAGGTGACCTTTACAAATATGTGGCACGTAAGTGTTTCACTTTTTGGTAAGTACTGCTATCTATGCGAGTGGAAGGATAATATTTGCGAAGACAAACCGTTATTTGTGCACAAATGAAGCGCCGTAATTTGCAGTTTTTGGTGATACATTTTTTTGGTGAGAGTTAATATTTAAAATAGCCAAAGTGCTGAAGTGTCACATCTTCGGTGGTAATTTAAATTTATTGTTTTGATGTAATGAGTATACTGGAGTTTTGTATGGATTAATGAAACGTGTTTTGGGTCTGTTGGCTAAAAGTGCACACGGTCTGCGCCTAGAATTGTCAATTTTCCGAACGGAGTTTAGTCGCCATGATCGTATACAGAAAAAGTAAATAATTTCAGCAAACGAAATCAAACTAAATCCCATAAAAACTCCAATGAGACCACCGACACTGGCTGAAAAGTTAGAAAGCATTAAACATTGTTTGCATTGATGTCAGAAAAGTTAAACTTAATTAGATAAATTTCTATGACAACACAGTGCTGGTAAGGATATTCTTACTTAAGATAAGTACAGTTTAGATTAGTTTAGCAATTTCTAATATGTGTGCTGAATTCTTTAAGTCCAATTACTCTTCAAACCCTCCCTTAAAAATGTTCCGTATCAGCATAAGTTATGTCCGTTTTCTGTAATTATTGCAACTATCATTTCCGAAACAGACGCCTTATATCAGTTAAATATGTTAGAACTATTACTTAATTATGGCCTAGATATGATTCCCTCTTGCTGCCTTAAATAATGTGCCAAATATATATACAAGGCTTATTTTCATCATTATGGAAAAAATAATTTAAACTTCTTTTGCAAAAGAGTGGATTTAGGTGATCCCCTGAAAACTATATGGGAATAGAAAACTTGTCAGAAATATCTAATATTTTTGCAGAAATTATAACAGACGAAATAACGTTCTAGATTTCTCCACTAATTTCTTGCTCCCAGCAAGGTTTTTGTAAAGGGAAATCTAATTTTTTAGAATTTATAACACATGTCTCAAGGGGCTTTGGGGAAATAAAGAATTTCTAAAATGGATTGCTTCTCAAATGATCCACTTAGTAAAAAAATTCTTTGTACATCTTTGGTGAGTAACCTTGTAGGGTTTTATTTTTTGCCTTAAATCATTTTCATTGGAATTCCAGGTTAAAACTTCTACCAATGCTCGCTAATCGTAGATAATGGTAGGAATAATATTTTTTGTACAACTAATGAATGGGTAAGTCTGTCCATCTTGTTATCTGATATTAATTTTAACGTCCCCTTCGCGCAACCAGGCAGTTTAGACCTTTACTTTTAAACTTTTCTAGAACGAATTATTTCGCAGTATACCTATGCCACGATGTCAAATTTCCATTCCAGCACATTTAATCTAACAGACTCACTCATTACCATTAAATAAACTATTTAATCTACTCTTAACAAGTAAAATTTAACAATAACAAACTTACTTTATAATAAATCTTTATTTGGACTGTGGAAGTTCTTGTTTGCTTAAGATCGGAACACTTAACAACTCTCTTGCTTTTTTTTACTCGGATAATTCCGAAATTTCAAAAATGTATAACATTTTTCCAAGGCTTCCCTAATACCCGTATTAGATTTATATCATACCATAGGTGTTATAGATATCCTATGATATCAATTTTGACATCTCTAAAAGCTAAATCCTATAACAAGAAAAACTTGCAATTGTCATAAAACGGGATTATTATAGCAAGATGTTCGTAGGCGAGGTATAGATTATTCAGTTTTTGCTTAAGTTAAAATATACGAACTTTTCGTTACTTTATAGGATATTATATGCAATTACTCGCTGGGGCTTTCGAAACCAGTTCATTAAAAAAAAAAATATTTGTTGTGTTAAAATTTCGGCAAAGTGCCTACTCAATCGTTCAATCTTCTAATTAGTCATATTGCGTACTCTTTTTGAATTTCATAATAAAAGAGAATGTTCACATCGCCTATCACGATGCCCAGAAAACGCATTTAGTAGAAAAACAAAATAGGTATACATATGTATAGGAGTATATCAGATGGATTGAATAAGACCATTGTCATATATTAAAACTTAAATTTTGAAAAAATGAATTTGCTCCTGCACAAACCGGTGAAGCAATGTCAAGCAAGCTTAATGGAAACTATGACCTTGATTTTACAGTAGTAAATAGTGTGAAATCGAAAAATATTCATAACCTAGTGTTGTTTGTCAGAGCGGGAAAACAATTGTAAACAAATAATTTCTGTTCCATTAAAATTTTCAGGAACCAATCATTGATGTTATAGCGATTGATGTTATAATATTTCTAGCGTATAATTTCAAATCCTGAGCTGGTCGTCGAAGATAGCAGTTAAAAAGACAGCCCCAATGAACTCAGATATAGGAAATTCTGACACTGACTCAACAGAAAAACAAAAAAAAAACACATCAGATAAAATGCGTCAACACGCCAAAAAACTATTGCGAAAATTGCACTTCTCAAGCGGCCAGTAGCATCGCTATGCATTGCTGGCTAAATGTTCTCTACCAGAGAGTGTTAACAATACAAAAACGTTCACTGATGTGCCTGTCCATACTGCAATTTTCGTGCGTTCGATCTGTATGAAATCGTTGAATATGTGAATATGTGCCACAAGCAAGCGAAAAATTGTTCGTCCGTGATCTTCATTGTTCGGCGACACGAGAGAAATAGGACATAATAAATCAAACATTTTCGCAAAAATGGACGGCCACACACGAGTAAACCGCAATCGCGCACATGCCTATCGAACGCACATGTGTGTCGTGTATGGCCACTTTGAATGAGGACGAAAGAGGATCGTGTGTATATGGGATTATAACTGATATCCGAATTTAATTTATCATAATTAATAAATAATTGGCTGCCTTTTTCTTCTTCATAATTGGCGTAACTTACGCGATTATAGCCGAGTTAACAACAGCGCGCCAGTCGTGCCTTCTTTTTGCTACGTGGCGCCAACGTAGCCGCTGACTTTTAATTCGCTGAACTATGTTAATATCCTCATATATCTCATACAGCTCATCGTTCCATCGAATGCGATATTCGCCGTGGCCAACGCGCAAACGACCATAAATCTTTCGCAGAACTTTTCTCTCGAAAACTCGCAACGTCGACTCATCAGTTGTTGTCATCGTCCAGGCCTTTGCACCATATAGCAGGGCGGGAATAATTAGTGACTCATAGAGTTTGGTTTTTGTTCGTCGAAAGAAAACCTTTCTTCTTAATTGCCTACTCAGTCCGAAGTAGCACCTGTTGGCAAGATTTATCCTGCGTTGGATTTCCAGGCTGACATTGTTGGTGGTGTTTGCGCTGGTTCCAAGATAGACGAAATTATCTCATCTAGATGTGTATAAGAGAATGGTCGCTACGTAATCTGCAGTAAAGCACTTT
>NW_017537101.1:1152152-1159276 GCF_001853355.1 Bactrocera latifrons | reverse complement strand
CGACGACTGTTTGTTTGATGACAGGAGATATTTCGTCTTGCCCTCGTTCACTGCCAGACCCATTTGTGTTGCYTCCTTGTCCAGTCTGGAGAAAGCAGAACTAACGGCGCGGGTGTTGAGGCCAATGATATCAATATCATCGGCATACGCCGTGTACGACTGTACACTCTCTCTATTTAGTTCTGCAGCTCGAATTATTTTCTCCAACAGCGCATTGAAGAAGTCGCACGATATGGAGTCGCCTTGTCTGAAACCTCGTTTGGTATCGAACGGCTCGGAGAGGTCCTTCCCGATTCTGACGGAGCTTTTGGTGTTGCGCAATGTCAGTTTACACAGCCGTTTTAGTTTTGCGGGGATAGTAAACTTCATACATCGCGGCAGAAAGGGATCTCCTTTTCGTGGTGTCAATAGCAGCTTTGAAATCGACGAAGATTTGGTGTGTGTCGATCCTCCTTTCACGGCTGTTTTCCAAGATTTGGCGTATGGCGAATATATGGTCAGTTGTTGATTTGTCATGTCTAAAGCCCCACTGTTAAGGTCCAATCAGGTTGTTGACGGCGGGCTTTAATCTTTCACACAATACGCTCGATAGAATCTTATATGCAATGTTGGGGAGGCTTATCCCACGGTAGTTGGCKCAGATTATGGGGTCTCCTTTTTTGAGGATTGGGCATAGCACACTTAAATTCCAATCGTTGGGCATGCTATCGTCCGACCATATTTTACAAAGAAGCTAATGCAAGCTCCTTCTCAGTTCTTCGCCGCCGTGTTTGAATAGCTCCTCCGGCAATCCATCGGCCCCCGCCGCTTTGTTGTTCTTCAGGCGAGTAATTGCTATTCGAACTTCTTCATGGTCGGGCAATGAAACGTCTGCTCCATCGTCATCGATTCGGCAATCGGGTTCGCCTTCTCCTGGCGTTGTGCGTTTACTGCCATTCAGCAGGCTGGAGAAGTGTTCTCTCCATAAATTAAGTATATTCTGGGCATCGGTGACTAGATCACCTTCGGGGGTTCTACAAGAGTATGCTCCAGTCTTGAAACCTTTTGTAAGCCGCCGCATTTTTTCGTAGAATGTTTGAACATTACCCCTGTCTGCCAGCTTATCAAGCTCTTCATACTCACACATTTCGGCCTCTTTCTTTTTCTGTCTGCAAATGCGTCTCGCTTCCCTCTTCAACTCTCGGTATCTATCCCATCCTGCACGTGTTGTGGTCGATCGTAACGTTGCGAGGAAGGCAGTCTGCTTTCTCTCCGCTGGATACGGCACACCCTATCGTAACGCAGTTCCCTTATACCGAGTTTCTGACTAGTGTTTTTAGAGAGCAATAGTGCAAGTCGAGTAGAAAATTGTTCGGCTGTCTGTTGTGATTGCAGATTCTCGACGTCGACCGTTCCGCTGAACAGAGGTGAGTGCATACCTCCGAGACCTCGGAGCGTAAGTACGTCGTAAACACTGTAGACGTGTCTTCCGTCTATCACAACATGATCGATCTAGTTGGAGGGATTTCAATCCGGAGACAGCTATCTAGCTTAGTGAATTTTTCTATGATGGAACCTAGCACTGCAAATATCTATGTTTCAAACCTTTTAGGTGTGTTAAATCAGCTAACATCTGATTGCATTAAATCGAAGCGAACAGCAGCCTGCTGTGCACACTATGGCAAAGAGCGCACTGCATCCTATAAAGGCTGCAAAGTATACAACAAACAGCCCAACGATTTTTTAAATTGCATTGCAGAAAATACCAATAGAGTAATCAAAACGGAACTCGGTCTACTCCATCATGCCAAAAAATTACTGGCACCACCTTTGCCAGCTTGTTGCGGAAAGGCTCTCATGTCCCGTCATGCAACTCTTCTCAACTCATGTCATCAATCGTTAATGACGACTCAATATTGAATAAAGTGGAAGTACTTTTCCAGAAAATGGTAAGGCAGATTACATTCCAATTTACACAAATGCTGACTCAACTCATGAAGTCAATTAATCAGTGCAAATAAGACTTAAAAGTACCATATGGAATCTCAACGGCCTATGCAACCGCAAAGCTGAAGTCGAACACTATTTCCAAACTAACAACATCAATGTGACTTGTCGCAGAAAATTATTTCTATGATCGGTCATATTTTAAAATCGCAAGGTACGATCTTTAAAATCAAATCACTCTATTGGCAATGCAAGAGGCTGAGCTGCTGTTCTTTAGGAAGCAATATTCATATTGATCTACTTGCCATCCGATCCAACGAAAATTCTAGACGTTTTCATTTGCTATTTCGAAAGGACCTCCTATCTGATCACAGCGCACTGCTGTTCGACGTAAATAGAGAAATATTTTGAGCTCTAGTGAAAAATTATGAACATGCATCAGTAAAACTCACACAGACATTTAGTCAGGTATTTTAGTATTCAAATTTCGTATAACCAATGTGAATTAGTTAATCAGTGAAGTATTAATTGTCCGTTTAAACAGCCCCTTATTAAAAAACTAAAAACATTTACTTACATAACACATCAATGGAGTCGATGTATGGCGACTGTTTGGTGCTTTGGTAATGATATCGTTTCATGTAAAAGTTTGCAATCGCAATATTTTGCTCCACATAAGTATCAGTCATATTCGCGAACAGAGTGTTGGTGTACTCCATTAATGATTTCTTCAAGTTGGCCGAAAATATATCAACTTTATAGTTCTTATAAAAACAATTGATCCAACACTTTTGGCCACAAGGTATTTGGAATCTTTTATTTTTCAGTAAGTACTGGATCTCCTGAACGCATTTGAAATCTTTATAGCCACATATTGTATGATTGGAATATCTCGTAATCATGTAATGCTCAGCGCAACCGCAAAAAGAAATTGTAGTTTTTGTTCTACACTCATACATACAATTTACGTATGAATAATGCGAAAATATTGATAACTTTCGTTCCGACCCGAAAATGCAATTCCTATACTTCCGACTCAAAATGCGTAATTTCCGATCTGCTTCCTGATGACTGGGTATAATGCGAATTGATGACTTAAAACCTGGTGCAACTAGTAAAGCAGATTCGGGTATGTTTGGCTCTTCTTCGGGGTTGTCCACTGCGACTTTGAAACCCACACTATTCCCTGAAGAACAGTAATATTCATCTTTTTCTACGTTTAAAATAATATTTAACCCGAGCGTTTGTCCAGAACCTACGGCCTTCATTGGTGAATAGTATTTGGGTAGAGGGTTCTGATAGCCATTTTCCAAAGACCAATCAACGGGCTTGACGTTTGGTGGATATGTTTTGTTATAATTAAACTTTGCTGATATATTTGTAAATTTGTAGACCTGATCCAGTGAATTGAATGTGCAGCACAATCCTTCTTCCAATATAACTGAATGAAAAAGTTCTGTACAATTGTATTCAACGCCACCAAAATTACATTGAAGAAGCATTCGTTCACAAGATTGCGATGTCTATAAGTATGTAAAAGCATTATTTATGTTGTTTCTGGATTTCATTCCATTTCGTAACTTACAGTTAGAGCAAATTTACTGTTAAAACTCCAATCCTTAATGGCATTCAGTACTGTAATATTTGGGTCCGAGCCACACAGAAATTTTACAAATGAATATTCCGTAGAGGATCTAGAGCAAAACGAATCAAATATTTTTAGTAATATCTAAAGATATCTTCTGTTATTAGTTATCTGTGCCAGAAAAATAAGGTGGCATTTGAATTTAAACTGCGCGCGTCGAAGGATTTGGAGAATTTTTTTTTTTTTTTTTTAGGTTGGTAGTACTGTCAGTCACATTTACTATATGTCAAATTTCATGTCAAAATATTCCTTAGTGTTTGAGATACGTGTCGTTTTGTGAGCTGCTAAAAGTGAGTTTTTCGTTTTTTGCGATGTCGAAATTTGTTGAGCAAAGAATTTGCATTAAATGATCATTTCGCCAAAAACTCAACCTATATCGTTCCGCAACCACCGTATTCACCTGATTTGGCGCCGTGCGACTTCTGGCTGTTCACCAAGCTTAAAAGACCGCTTCGGGAACACCGTTTTTATACGATATTCAAGCCGCAGCGAAGACGGAACTGAAGGCCATCGCTGAAAGTGACTAAATCCAGTGTTTTGAAGATTGGAAAATCCGTTGGCATAATGTACTACATCTAGTGGGGATAACTTTAAAGAGGATGAACTTGATTTGGAAGAATAAATAAAGAATTTTCAAAATAATACCATGTCACCTTATTTTTTGGGCACAGTACAACTTTAGTACATATATCTCAATAATTACAGGCTCTCGTAGTCTAATATTGGCGAGGGAACAGAAGTGCTTGCGGGATGGGCTATATTTAATAAAACATACCACTGTTCTGTATATTTTTGCTAAAATTAAAAAGGTTGGTGGAGTTGGAAGACTTGATGGTAGAGGAACGGAAAAAAAGTTTAGACACTTCAGGTTGAAAGTAAAGTCTTTCGGATTATCAAAAAATACTCCAAAATATATGCTATCGCTAACGCCAAGGAGTTGGAGGAAGCAGACGTTGTAAAGCTGCACCCTCAAACTATTTGGAACTTCTTGGATTCGCCTAATTTTAGAACGCAAATATCACGTAACGTAATGTTTACTTTATTTGAAAGATAACGAATTTTGAGATTCTGTAATTTAGACTCATGTAATTTAATTTATTTCGTTCTGATGGCAGTCGATTTGTATGGCATAAAGAAGTCCCAGCTCTAAAAGATAAAAAACAAGTAAGGAAGAGCTAAGTTCGGGTGTCACCGAACATTTTAGACTCTCGCATCAAATACCGTATTTGTGTAAAGTTTTATTCCGCTATCATCATTGGTTCCTAACGGATATATTATACAGAGAAGGCATCAGATGGAAATCAAAATAGCGTTATATTGGAAGAAGGCGTGGTTGTGAACTGATTTCACCCATATTTCGTAGATGTCATCAAGGTGTTAAGAAACTATTATGTACCAAATTTCATTGAAATCGGTCAAGTAGTTCCTGAGATATGGTTTTTGGTTCTTAAGTGGGCGACGCCACGTCCATTTTCAATTTTTAAAGAAACTTCTTCCGTAAAATTTAGTGTTTCTGACGTTTTTCTTTTAGTTATTTTCAACATAACCTTTGTATGGGAATGTCACGTAATTCTTTCAATTCGCGAAATCGATCCAGGAAATAACATATTTTCCGAAAAAGTGAGCGGTATTACGCCCATCGGTAAATTTTTATCTCGGCTTCCATAAACCTTTTCACACCATCTCAGAGGTAAAATACGTATTGAGTTATTGATTTATGGCTCTTTTCATAGTTTTAGACAGCACCGTGATTGTAAAATGATCGGTTACATCCGAACTTAGCACTTCCTTTCTTGCTGTTAAATATTTTATGTATCTTTCTAATGACAGTGTCAATGCTTCAGGCAAACATATAAAAATTCTACAACTTGTTCTTGCTACCCTCGGGGTTGACTCTGAAAGTACAATAAAATGCCAGAAACAACATAAAATGCCATGAAACATGATCCAATAGCAATGAAAAACCACGTTGCGGTATCAAACATAATTTCCGCGAATCAGTGACTCAAAATTAAAAGAAAGAATTTGTAAATCACAGATTCGCGAGCATATATCACTTGAAATTCATTTTGGATCCGTGGAGATATGTAAGAATTTTGAAAGTTAGGAAAGGTCAGCAGCAATGCTTGCTGGTTTGTAGTTAATCGATTTGTCGAGAAAAGTCAATGATGAAGTAATGTCGTTAATTCTTAAAAGCTCTACTTGTATAATGTATTTTTTTGGCTGTTCTTAGAGTTTAGGAATATATTATATTAATAAAAGCACACAGACTTACTGAATTGTTAGAGAAATATACGCCATATGAATTTGAAATTTTAAACTTACTCTGAGAGGTTAGCCACCTTGCTCTTTAAAGCTTGGTTCATATTGCATATGGTCACTGCAGGAAACGGATAGTCGGTAATGTAACTGGGTACCGGGTTAATGCTGATTATTGTTGGCGAGTATGACCATTTCTCAGCAACCAAGCAGACGAAAAATATGCTGGCCCCAAAAACAAGCACACAATTTGCAACGAAGAAAATTCTAAAAATAGACAAAAGCAAAAGAAGGTATGGTATATGAATTTTAAATATTGAAACAGTTAAGAGAGGGACAGGGTAGGTTAGATAGTTGATCGAAGATCGCACGTGGACTGCTATATAACGTGCTTTGTGAATACATATAAAAGAATTTACGAGAAGAAATAAAACTTGTAAATTAGCAACACGCTTAATGGACAATTCAAATTTGCACAAGTGTTTAATTTTCATTCACCCGTTTTCGATGGGATATCTGAAGTTCTGCGCTCCCAAGTATTTATTTGGCCTTGACATTCCACACGCAGGACATGCAGCGCTGGCCAAGCTACCGCGAAGCTTAGTTATCTGGTAGTAGAACACAAAAGCGTCGCCCCGATACCATCCTACTGATAGTGGTTCTAGGATGCCTTCACAATTGCCTGCTATTCCGCTGTGGTTTGGCACTCGATGTAACGGATAACGGGGTAGGCACTACTTGACCAACCGTGAACGCACTGCTAATGAATTCAGGGCTAGCATCGCCGCCCTGGTATCTGAGTGTATGCTCACTTCTCGGAAAAAGACTGCACTCCGGTGCTTCTACTGTGACCTCAGTGGCTGCAACATCGGTTTGAAACACACTGGAATAGTCAGAAGGTCTGAAGCTGGAGTTAATAGAGAGCTCCTGACAGTAAACTCCTCCATCAATTTCCATAGCTCCTTGTCGGTATATGGGCAGAGAAGGAGCCGTCAGAGTACAGATTGGTAACTCCATGATCTAAATGATCTGGTGTGAGGTCAAAGTGTGTGAAGATATCCGAATGTTCAAATAAGTGTTCTTTTAATAAACCATATTGTCTGAGTCAATACGTCATATGGTGAAACTACCTAAATACTTGTTTTAATATATCGGGTGATTTTTTAAGAGCTTGATAACTTTTTTAAAAAAAAAAACGCATAAAATTTGCAAAATCTCATCGGTTCTTTATTTGAAACGTTAGATTGGTTCATGACATTTACTTTTTGAAGATAATTTCATTTAAATGTTGACC
>NW_017537101.1:1138891-1151107 GCF_001853355.1 Bactrocera latifrons | reverse complement strand
ATACTGAGCATCTTTCTCTTTGACACCATGTCTGATATCCCACGTGATCTGTCAAATACTAATGCATGAAAATCCTAACCTCAAAAAAATCACCCGATACAACTATCTTTTTATCTTTCAAATTTTAATACGCTTTTTATTAAGCCTGTTCGGTCTCAATTAATAAATGTTTTTAAACATTTGTAATTGAAATATAATTCTACTATGCAAAACGTTTCATGAAATATGTTTATTACTTATTATATTTCTTTGATTTCCATTGTTTTAAATTTATATTAGCGATCTTGAACGGCGGCAACAAGTTCCTCCGTTCACACATATTTTTGGTACAATTTCAATATGGCCGTTCCAGTCATTCCAATTGCAAAACGTCCCAACCTTCCCAATCCAGTCAACAGTCAAACTTCGGTAGTTGAGCGGTTCTCACATTTCCAGTGACAGGAAAGTTGGGGATGTCTTTTTCTCTGATGATCAAGATGACGTGAAGTATCATGGTTGTAGTAGAACTTTGAACGCTCCCGAGCTTCTTTGCAAGTGTGGTCTTTTCTGGAGCAATCCAACACATAAAGACTCCATAGTGTTGCAGAGCCAGATGACTATTTTCGGTGAGAGACTCTTGGTTTTGCCAATGACTCCTATAAAGCAATCGATGCAATCTTTGTTCCCTCATAAGCTCATTATCTGATAAACAACTCCCTGCAATACAAATAATGCTGATGAATGGCGCCGAATAAAAATCCGAAGCCGTTCTAAATACCTTGAACCAACTGTGGTGGAAAGACGAAGTCAGTATATGTATAACCAGGCCTCGTAAATCTATAGGACTGCTTAACTATGGTATTTCTCAACGTAAATTTATTTCGTTGCATTAAAAGCAGAAGCAACAAGTAAGAGAGAGCTAAGGGCTCCTGCTACTTGCAGGAATCAAAGCCCGGAAATACCTTAATGTAAAACTTCATCCAGAGGATCGGTATTTAAGCAATTTTATATACACATACAGTTATATAACTTATACATTGTCCAACATATAGGTATATTCGATATAAGATTTGTTGAAAAAACATTATACATAGTTATTATACAAAATCAGCCGGATGTTCGAAAATCCGGGTAAAGATTAAATGGGAAATAGGTCAAGTTTTCGCCCAATAGTGGCAATTTTAGGCACAATGATATACTGTTAACGCCCATGATATACTGTACACGCTCTGAAATTTTCATAAACATAACTTAAATGTTGGCCGATATATCCAGCATAAAGTCACCAGGAAGTCCGAAAATCTTTAAATTAGATATATGGGGCTCAGGATAGTATTGATCTCATTCCTCCCATTTTGAATATATAGAATTATTACTGCAGGAAAAGGATAATGTCTGAATTTCTATTACATATCTCACACATTGACCGATATTTTCTTTCAAACCAAGGGTCTAGAACAGTTTATGTTGGATTTGAAAAATTTTTTGTCATAAGGTCGCATAAGTTTAATCCCGTTATATTAATTGCTTCTCGATTTGGGTACTGGAAACTGAACGAATTAAGTGGAATTTAAAATTGTCCACCACTTGCTACTGCGATCCCTTGTGCCAAATAACAGTTTTATATCTTAATTTAGTCTTTAGCTATGGCACTTTAAGTGGTCAATACAAGCACTAATGTAAATAGTTTTTATAATATTATGAATAAATACCTTACCTCTCAAATATACTTAAATCTTGTTGATTAGTGTAGCGTAAACCATGTATCGTTGAGTTTTTCAAGAACTCACTCAAATTTTGTAAAACACCAGATTTAAAATCTATTATACTTTGTTTACATGCCTCAATGGAGAGCTTCTTATTCCTCTCAGCCATGTTTGAGCTCTGAGCACTCGGTGTAAATTTCGGAAAACTTATATTTTATTGTTGGTGAGTGTTTACTAGTTAAAATTAGTTGCAGTTCACCAATTACTTTCGTAAATACTGGTTTTACCTAGCAATTTATGCGCAAGTATCATTTAAAAACGTTTATAAACGAATCAAAGAATGGAAATAGATAGTTAAACATAAACTTTCTTTAGCCATACTACCATAACTTTCTAAATAGATAGGTATTTCCTATCCAATTACCTTAATGCACAAAACAAATTATTTTTTCCATTACACGGTTCACCAACACACGCTTTTCGAGGATCATCAAATCTGAATAACTATACAATGGAGTACCAAACCATAGGAGGATTCTCTGCTCTTGCAAAACCCTTGCACGGTGCACGAATTGCAGATTTTTCCACCTAATGCAACGGTACAACAACATTATTTGCAATGGCTGTAAAATCAGTCAGGCCAAAACCCACGTTTATTTTTGTACAATGACTCATAAAAAAATAATTGCAACCCTTTGCTAGCTGTCATTTTACTAAAATACATATTTGACGCTAAATTTGTGAGAAAGGTAAATTTTTAAATAGATTTTATAATTATTTTTTTTTAAATTATAAAGATTTGTTAAAATTTTTTTTTGTTAAGAATGAATGCAGGAGGTGCGCCAATTCACAATAGCCATGCACAACAGTCATTTACAATAAATTGACGGAATCAGCCGTTCATATATTACCAGATTCTGCAATGGGTGCTCTCGTCCTTTGTATATTTCGGTATAGGATTTTTGCAATCTGCAATCTTGCAAGAGCAAGAGAATCCCTCTTATATATTTACCATATATGGAAAGGGCTGAATTGGTTTAAAAAAAATTATTGAACCCATCGTTACAATTCTTTAAAAACTTTCAAAATAGGCTTCTTCTTAGTCGATGCAGAGCTGCCAGCGATTTTCAAGCATTGGAGGCGTCACGGAAGGCATTCTCTGGAATAGCCTTCACAGACGAGGTGCATATTGCTTGAATCCCCTCTGTCGTCTCAAAATGTTGCCTTTCATTGGCATTTTCAGGCAAGAAAACAAAAATCATATTCCAAGTTCCACAACTCGTCACCTGTGATTACGTTATTTAAAAATTGGGAGTCATTCTCACACATGTTCACATTTTCTTAGCACACCCGTACTCGCCGCAATTTCTGGTCGTCAGTGAGCATTTTTCCGACCGTTGCAACGAATACTTAGTTAATGGTCTGAGTTCAAAACTTTGCGCACACGAGTCACATTATCGGTGCTGGTTGAAGTCGCAGGTCTCCCAGCACGGTCTCCATCAGCTACCTCCTTCCTGCATTCGCAAAAAGCCAGTTGTCAATGAAACACACCACTTCTTGCTAAAGCAACATCTGAGTAAGCCTGTTCATGTCAAACGCCTCTGTCGCAGATTTACCGAGTTTCACACAGAATTTAACCGCGTACCTCTACTCTAACGAACGCTGCTGCTTTTCAGGACACAAAACAAATTTGAAAAACCGATTATTATATTTATTATTTTACTGAAGTACAAACTTTGTTTATTTTGCACGAGCTGGTGAATTCTATTTCTAAACATGTAGTACTCGCATCACCTTACCACTCTTCATAGTGCTCTCGCACAGTCAAATGTTTATTTTTAAATGTTGTTAGAGATTTTGTATATTAATATTCGCAAAAGCAGCGCAAATCGTATTTACTAATGGCAAATAAGAAACCAAATAGTTATAATATAGTCACAGGCATGCCACGGAATCCGTGTATACGCACATCTACTCAACGCTCAGTGTGTGTCCACATGTCCAAAGGTTAAATGTATTTGTTGCTACACGCCTCTACTAAATAATATCGTTACTAACGATTTGAGGTGACCTTTACAAATATGCGGCACGTAAGTGTTTCACTTTTTGGTAAGTACTGCTATGTATGCGAGTGGAAGAATAATCTTTGCGAAGTCAAACCGTTATTTGTGCACATAGTGATTACTTTTGATTTAATGTGATTAATGAAGCGCCATAATTTGCAGTTTTTGGTGATACATTTTTTTGGTGAGAGTTAATATTTAAAATAGCCAAAGTGCTGAAGTGTCACATCTTCGGTGGTAATTTAAATTTATTGTTTTGATGTAATGAGTATACTGGAGTTTTGTATGGATTAATGAAACGTGTTTTGGGTCTGTTGGCTAAAAGTGCACACGGTCTGCGCCTAGAATTGTCAATTTTCCGAACGGAGTTTAGTCGCCATGATCGTATACAGAAAAAGTAAATAATTTCAGCAAACGAAATCAAACTGAATCCCATGAAAACTCCAATGAGGCCACCGACACTAGCTGAAAAGTTAGAAAGAAATAGGTATGATGATAAAAAGACATATGACTGAAAAGTTAAACTTCATTAGATAAATTTATATGGCTTATCAGAACATAGTACTATTAAGGACATACTTAAGAGAAGCTGAAATTGTGTCAAAACAACGGTATAACATACATTTCGTACATTTTCTACTAGATTTAAATACCAATATATTTCCGGTCTACTTTATGTCGAATATATTTGATTAATTTTGGAGATTTTCCAACAGAAATATGTGGTTAATGTTTCCTGCTTACAAAATGGTTTAGCGTAAAAAATGTATAAGATCATTCAAGGCCTTTCCCTATTAGCCATGTAAGATTTTAAACAAACAAGTAGAGGTACCAGATATCCTACAAGGTAAACAGGACTTTTTGAATCTAGCGCCCCTGATGGAGCCATCTATATTATTCACCGATGCGTTAGAATCTGACATCTACATATATCGATTGTCCAGTGACAATTTCATGACATTCCATTGATTGAAAGTGAAGTTAAGAACCTTATATGAAATGTTGGGGAGGCTTATCCCACGGTATTTGGCACAGATTGTGGAGTCTCCTTTTTTGAGGATTGGGCATAGCACACTTAAGTTCCAATCGTTGGGCATGCTTTCGTCCGACCATATTTCACAAAGTAGCTGATGCATGCTCCTTCTCAGTTCTTCACCGCCGTGTTTCAATAGCTCGGCCGGCAATTCATCTAGCTATCGAACTTCTTCCTGGTCGGGCAATGGAACGTCTGCTCCATCGTCATCGATTGGTTAATCTTGTTCGCCTTCTCCAGACGTTGTGCCTGTCAATCAGCAAGCTGGATAATTGTTTCCTCCATAATTTAAGTATGCTCTGGGCATCGGTGACTAGATCACCTTTGGGGCTTCTTCTGAAAGCCGCCGCACTTTTTCGTAGAATTTTCGAGCAGTACCCCTGTCGGCCAGCTTATCAAGCTCTTCATACTCCCGCATTTCGGCCTCTTTCTTTTTCTGTCTGCAAATGCGTCTCGCTTCCCTCCCTTCAACTCTCGGTATCTATCCCATCCCGCACGTGTTGTGGTCGATCGTAATGTTGCGAGGTAGGCAGTCTGTTTTATCTCCGCTGCGACACGGCACTCCTCGTCGTACCAGCTGTTCTTTTGTACTTTCCGAAAACCAATGGTTTCGGTGGCAGCTGTAGCTGTAGTGCAAGCCGAGTAGAAAATCGATCGGCTGTCTGTTGTGATTGCAGCTTCTTGACGTCGAACCTTCTTTGTGTTTGATGGCGTGCGGTTTTTGCTGCACAGAGGCGGGTGCGAATCTTGGCTGCAACAAGATAGTGGTCCGAGTCGATGTTTGGACCCAGGAGCGCACGCATATCTAAAACACAGGAGACGTGTCTTCCGTCTATCGCAACATGATCGATATGGTTGGTGGTTTTTCGATCCAGACCTTGATGTATCTTCTTATGCAGGAATCTAGTATTACAGATAACCATATTTCGGGCCCCGGCGGAGTCGATCAGCCTCAACCCAATTGGGGATGTTTCCTCGTGGAGGCTGAATTTACCGACCGTAGTGCCAAAGATACCTTCTTTGCCCACCCTGGCGTTAAAGTCCCGAAGCACAATTTCGACATATTGGCGGGGGCAGCTGTCATAAGAGCTTTCCGAGCACTCATAAAAGGCACCTTTGGCCACATCGTCTTTCTCTTCGACATGTTAAATAACCTCGCTTTGATGTGGATTGTGGCTAGACGTTCATTCACCGGAGTGCATGATAGTACTCGCCGACGGAGTCTCTCTCCCACCACGAATCCTACACCAAACTTGCGCTCCTTTATATGGCCACTGTAGTAAATGCCACAAGGACCTACTTGTCTCAGTCCTTGTCCCGTCCATCGCATTTCTTGAACGGCGGTGATGTCAGGCTTTATTTTTACGAGGACATCAACCGGCTGGGTAGCGGCCCTTTCCCAATTAAGGGACCGGACATTCAAGGTGCATGCTCTCAATTCGTATTCCTTATTTCGTTTGCCATGGTCGCCATCAAAAGTGGGGTCTCTCATCCGAGGCTTGTTGTTTCCTTTCATTGTGGGTGGTTTTTTTACGTGGCGGGTTCCAAACCCAGCGCACAACCCTATGCAGGGGACGTTTCGCCTTCTCACTTTAGCTCGCCTTCAAACGGATGTTCTTAGGCTACCCAGAGGATRCTTGGTCAAGGACCGGAAATCGTGAGCTGCTTGAGTCATATGTAAAAGAATCGTTTCTGGCCACTCCCAAGTGAATGGCGATCAGAGAACTTTTCTCACTTGCGTGAACTTCTACACATGACCCCATCCTCCTCGTTACCACCGGAAATTCCATCGAAACTGTGCGTGATTTCATCAGAAATCAGCCGAAGTCATCATTGAAATGCATGGAAATGGAATTGAACATGAACATGTTCTAAACATAGATTTATCGCATTTTCAGCGAAACTTTTGGCTTACAAATTGATTGACAATCAAAAATTGCTCAGAATCCAACATTCGAAAGACGATTATTTGACCACATTTTAACCACTCCCCTTATTCACCTGAAATGGCACCGTGCGACTTCTTTTTTTCATAAGAATGCATTTGTCCATGAAAGGGAAGCGTTCTGCAGACATAGAGGCCATTCAAAAGACTTATACCGGCGGCCATACCGGCCAACGAGCTAAAACACTTGTTCAAAAACACCGTGCAAAAAGCTGTATTGAAGCAGAACGAAACTTTTTTCAATAAAATTGATTGATTTTGCCGAAAAAATCATTTGTTCTGTTTTTTTTAAGTCCTGTTTACTTTGGAAAGCATATTGTATAGTTCGAATTCTGATAACTCCGTTATTCTAAATGTTATTACAAGTGAGACTTTTGCCATGAGAAACTAAACTTTGATGTGGATGTTCACCAATATCCGGATTATGTCGGATTATTAAGTAAAGACTGTGACCCTACGCCAATCAATCATAATGGCAGAAAATACCAAGAAAAAACTTTGGTTTGACATACATATACATGCCATAAAAACTGTTTGGAAAATCAACATGATCCTGCCTTTTATAAGTTGTGTTCGGATGTACAAATCGCATAAGAGGGTATTTCCGCTAGCACTATATCATATAGCGTGAATTAATTGAAATCGGATTATAACCACGCTCACACTTTATTACAAAGATTATGTTGGTAGCTAAGAATATGAAGGCGATGAAGAGCTTATCACAATTAGTTGGCTTTTACCGAATATATCAGCTTCTGACTAAAGTACATATTTTCCTGATACAAATGTAGCCCGGAGTCAAAACTGGATACACTCACTGTTATACTAACAGAATTGGTAGTTGTTTATATTGATTGTTAATAAGAATTAACAAATATTTGTTAATTTAATTTGATTATTTGAGCTAAAATTATTTAGGTTAACGAAAACTCTATTTATTGCAACGAAGCGACCTACTAAAACCTGACTTTAAACCTATTGAATATATATGTTATTTAAACAAATCAGTTCTCTAGATGATTAATAAAAAATCCAGTTGCCGTGTTGAAAGCAGAGTACTAGCAGAGGCTCGGTATTCGGTTTTCTTTAAAAATTTGAGATACTTGTATTGCCATCAAGGTATTACACTTCCTTTAAGCCTTACAAGTTGCAATAGTATGAGTTGTTCGAATATACCCTGCACATAACCCAAGCTTATTTGTTGGTCTTACATTTAAACACAATTAATGAGAGTTAGTTAATGACTTAAGACGGTAAAGCATTATACTTATCAGTTAAAACAATCTTTCACTTCAAACATAGTCTTTGGACAACTAGCAAATGAAATTTTGGCCAATAATCAATATTAACTTACATAACACATCAATGGAGTCGATGTATGGCGACTGTTTGGTGCTCTCATAGGAATATCGTTTCATGTAAAAGTTTGCAATCGCAATATTTTGCTCCACATAAGTATCTGTCACATTGGCGAACAGAGTGTTGGTGTACTCCATTAATGACTTCTTCAAGTTGGCCGAGAATATATTAACTTTGTATTTCTTTAAAAAACAACTGATGCGACACTCTTGACCACAAGGTATTTGAAATCTTTTATTTTTCAGTAAGTACTGGATCTCCTGAACGCATTTGAAATCTTTATAGCCACATATTGTATGATTGGAATATCTCGTAATCATGTAATGTTCAGCGCAACCGCAGATAGAAATTGTAGTTTTTGTTCTACACTCATACATACAATTCATGTATGAGTAGTGCGAAAATACGGATAACTTATGCTCCCTCTCAAAAACGCAATTTCTGTACTTGCGACTCAAAACGTGCAATTTTTGATCTGCTTCCTGATGACTGGGTATAATACGAATAAATGATTCAAAGCCAGGGGCAAGCAGTAGACCCGATTCGTGTACGTTTTGCTCGTTTTCGGGGTTGCATACTGTGACTTTGAAACCGATACTTTTTCCTGAAGAACAATAATACTCATCTCTCTCTACATTTAAAATAATGTTTAATCCAAGTGTTTGTCCAAAGCCGACGGCCTTCATTGGTGAAAAATATTTGGGTAAGGGGTTTAGATAACCGTTTTCCAAAGACCAATCAACGGGCTTGACGTTTGGTGGATATGTTTTGTTAAAAAAAACGTTTGATGATCTATTCCTGAGGAAGAATGTAAGAAAGCCGTATATTTAAACACTCAATGAAAATTTTTGCTAAAGACTGACATATTTTTAAATTTGTAGACCTGATCCAGTGAATTGAATGTGCAGCACAATCCTTCGTCCAATATAACTGGGTGAAAAAGTTCTGTACAATTGTATTCAACGCCACCAAAATTACATTTAAGAAGCATTCGCTCACAAGATTGCGATATCTAAAGGTATATAAATGCGTTATTTGTGTTGTTCCTCGAGAAATAATTAATTCCATTTCATAGCTTACATTTACAACAAATCTACTGCTAAAACTCCAATCCTTAATGGTATTCAGTACGGTAATATTTGGGTCCGAGCCACACAGAAAATTTACAAATGAGTATTCCATAGAAGATCTAGAGAAAAAAATAAAATATTTTTAGTAATATCTCAAGATTTCTTCCATAAGTATCTGGCTGGTAAAGTATCAATAGTTTTCTTATTTTCCTTTTCCTGTTTCGAGTAAAGTTATGTTTTATATTTTTTACACTACATTACTCCAATTACAGGGTTTATCCGGAAAGTAATAGGGCTGAGTCGATTTAAATAAATTTATGGAACCAAATCAGCCTTTTCGGGCAATGAAACAAAAAAAGTTCGGGAGGGCCACATCTGGGCAGTAGGGCGGCTGTGAAAGCATTGGAATGCCGGCTTCGGTTAGGAAGCTGTTCACAAGAAAGGCTGTGTGAACCAAGGCGTTGCCGTGGTGCAACATCCAATCAGCTACGATGTTTGCTGGAGCCGATTAAGCCTTCATTTGAGCCTCTCGAGGACTTCCACGTACAAGAAGAATAAGTTCATGGTGGACGATGCGTTTGATGCCAAAAAAGACAAACTGAATGGATTTGATCATTTTTCCCTTTTTTGATTGACGCCGGCTTGAGCCACATGGAAGATTGCCTTTTTGTCTTGGGGTCATACTCAAAGATCTATGATTCGTCACCTGTGATTATGTTATTTAAAAATTTGGGATCACTTTCACACATGTTCAAATTTTCTTTCACACAGAATTTAATTGCGCATCTCCGTGACTCTCCAGGTGTGGAAAAAAATCAGTCTTATTATTTTCCGGACAAACCCTGTATTTTCCTAACTAGTGAAACTAATCCAAAAAGCTTTATAAATCTTATTCTAGGAGGCTTAAGGGGTTCAAACCGAAAAATCGAAACAAGTAATATAAGTGTTAATTTCTATTGAATTAGCCTACGTTCTAGCGCTGAAAACCAACTGTCATATGGTGAGATGACGTTAGTCATGAACGTCATCTTACCCTCTATGCTTTCCTTCCCGTTCGACCGCAAAAGATCGCTGGAAGAGCGAGCCCTGGCCCTCGACCAATCGACATTCCCGTCTTTTAAATTTTATTTCAACGATGAACGTTTGTGTAGTTTAGTGTTTGTATGTGTTCCGGGATGTCATTAGAGGCGTATGGTAATTGCCGCATAAATGCGGCCTCTAAAATATATTAATACAAGATTTGTGAATGGTTCGTGAACGGAATTTGTCCTTTGATCGCTCCCTGAAAGAAAAGATGGCACGTATGTTTCAAGAAGTTCTACCCAGCTGATCGCTGCAACTCTATCAGTTAAAGATCGTTTT
Organism: Bactrocera latifrons; assembly: GCF_001853355.1. Classification (NCBI taxonomy): domain Eukaryota; kingdom Metazoa; phylum Arthropoda; class Insecta; order Diptera; family Tephritidae; genus Bactrocera; species Bactrocera latifrons. The sequence continues at coordinate 1,140,590 of NW_017537101.1, read as the reverse complement.
CGACTTTTAGCAGGCTGTGAGCTGAAAGAATGAACATGCTGCAACAGGGTAATTCCGAGTGGCTGTCTGGCCGTGACCGTCCATATCACTAATACTATATCAACCAAACTCATTGAGCAAAATAGTTTTAGCACCTCCTTAAACTCTGGAAATGAGTAATATAGGATAATAACCATGCCCACGCTATAACATTGTCCATGCCATATAACAAAATTTTAAATTTCTCCTGAATCTCTCACTTTATATTATACAAATCAAACAGCAAAGAAGTTATCAAAGTCAAACTTTGTATAATTAGTGCCCTAAATGTATTTCAATTATTTCCAAAAATTTTCGAAATGGCACCATAACTTGTGTCAAAGCTAGGTAAAATCGGGTTAAGCCTTCATTTAGCTCCCAAAAAACAGGAAACAATTGTTGTCGGTCTATATATTTCCTTGCTTTGGTTATTGTGAAAAATATCTCAATAAATATATTATAAAGCTTTGCACATGTAAGAAATACCGTATTTTCTGAGATCTTATAAATTCCGGATGTGAACGATAAATAAATAGGACATCAGGGAATTCATATCAAAACAAAATTTTCTCGAATCAGCCTCCCTAAATTAGATGGAGGAATTTTTGTAGATTTATATATTGTATACTAATATCGTTAGTTCTTGAAACCTCAACTTGTATAATATATATTATCTGATTTAGCTGTCCTTAGACTTTTGGAATATATTAATAACAGTACACACTAGAGCTCTTGTACCAGTTCGTATGAATACGAGTATTAATAATGTTGCGACTTTATCAATAGTTGCTCTGCTACGAGTATTTCAATAAATGAAAATTGTTAGAAATTCACACATACTTTGATTTTTCCTTATTTTAAATTTGTGAATAGCTAATTGTTTCCATAGTCTCCATAAACTTATGTATATATGTGCGCAGAAAATATTATATTGAAGTTCAACGTTTGCTAATCGAATAGGCGACAAGGAACAGTTAACCGTATTGTCGCAAACGAGCGGTTAATCGAATAGACGACGAATTACGACTATCCGAATACTGCAAATAGAATATTATTATTAAATAATGTCCTATCCGGTTAGACGAGTAGTCGCATACCAAGAGCTCTAGTACACAGACTTACTGAATTATTAGTGAAATAGTCGCCATATGAGTTTCAAATTTTAAACTTACTCTGAGAGTTTAGCCACCTTGCTCTTTAGCGCTTGGTTCATATTGCATATGGTCACTGCAGGAAACGGATAGTCGGTAATGTAACTGGGTACCGGGTTAATGCTGATTATTGTTGGCGAGTATCTCCATTTTGCAGCAACCAAGAATACGAAAAACACGCTCGCCGCAAAAACGAACACGCAATTTGCAATGAAAAAAATTCTGAAAATGTATTAATAAAAATTTTGTTTAAAGCATTTACCTTATAAATTTTAAATATTGAAACAGTAAAGGAAAGTTACAGATGTTTTTGAACAATTATTATAAAAAGGCAACATTTTGATACAAAGTGTAATACAAGGAGAGTTCCAAAGTAAGGAAGGACTTAAAACAAACAGAAGAAATGGTTTTTTCGGCAAAATCAATTTATTTTATTCAAAACAGTCTCCTTCTTCTTCAATACAGCTTTTTGCACGGTCGAACGAGTGTTTCAGTTCGTTGGCCGGTATGGCCGCCAGTATGCCGATTTT
>NW_017537101.1:1126062-1138879 GCF_001853355.1 Bactrocera latifrons | reverse complement strand
TTTTTTTTTTTTTTTTTTTTTTTTTTTTTTTTTTTTTTTTTTTTTTTTTTTTTGAATGGCCTCTTCTTCGTCTGCATAACGTTTTCCGTTAATGGGCAATGCATTTTTCCGAAAAGGAAGAAGTCGTACGGTGCCATATCAAGTGAATACGGGGAGTGGTTAATGGTTAAAATGTGATTTTTGGTCAAAACCCTCGAATATTGGATTCTAAGCAATTTTTGGTCGACAGTAAATATGTGCGGAACAAAAAGCGCACACCTTTCGTAAGCCCAAATGTTGGTCAAAATATAAATCTATGTTTTAGAGATGTTCAATTCCATTTCTGTGAATTTCAATGATGATTTCGGCTGATTTTTGAAGAATTCACGTACAGTTTCGATGAAATTTTCGGTGATCACAGATTTTGATTGGCCCACATGTTGATTGTCATTCCTCACGACGTTTCGGTTAAAGTTTTACCAACTTTAAAACAAAATTTAACGTTGGCTCTTTGTTCGAAGTTCATTTCCGCACCGATAACACAAAAACACAAACATAATGACACTTAAAACGCAATAACTTCACTTCCAATCGATGAGATGTCATGAAAATCTCACTGGACAATCGATGAAGATAGCAGATTCTAACGCACCAGTCGACATATTGATAGCGCCACCAGGCGGCTCACTTAGCGGTAGCCTAAACCTAATCGAAGGACCAAGGTATTAGTTCAGAACGTGAGCTTTCGTAATATAGTTGAACATTTTATAAACGTTTTCCAGGTCTAAGACTTTCCATGATGAAATGACAAAGAATCTGAATTAAAATAATATAACAGCTTGACATGACTCAATCCTGATCTTTCAAGCAAGGCTTTGAAAAAAGCATTTCTACTTGGATCATCAGTTTCAATTCCTGCAAGTTGCAAAGGTTTGGTTATACTACTCGAACTTAGACTTTACTTTTATTATTATTATTATTAATAGGTTGTCAAAAAAATCTTGCGGTGTTTTTTATTTATTTTATTTTACGGCTGCTACTATGCCGGTCTCTTTCGACCAATTCAGCGATTTTATCGCAAATTTCGACATTTAGCGCTTGAAATGAGCTTTCCAAAAAGGTATAGCATGACCCGATGCGACGAATAAAACTACGCGCTCTCAGCGTTTTGACAACCTAATATTATTATTATTTATTAATGTTTGACAAGCCTTCACTAAATCAATGAATTAAAAAATACAGCAAGTAACGTTAAAGAGTTTTTATAATGTTATGAATCCATTTTCTTACCTCTCAAATATACTTAAATCTTGTTGATTAGTGTAGCGTAAACCATGTATCGTTGAGTTTTTCAAGAACTCACTCAAATTTTGTAAAACACCAGATTTAAAATCTATTATACTTTGTTTACATGCCTCAATGGAGAGCTTCTTATTCCTCTCAGCCATGTTTGAGCTCTGAGCACTCGGTGTAAATTTCGGAAAACTTATATTTTATTGTTGGTGAGTGTTTACTAGTTAAAATTAGTTGCAGTTCACCAATTACTTTTGTAAGTACAGGTTGTACCATGCAATTTATGTACAAGTATCATTTACAGACGTTACTAATCAAACCAAAGAGTGGAAACAGGAAGTTAAGTATAATCTTTACAAGTACTTAGTATTCAATTACCTTATTGTACAAACTGGGAGCCTTATAAATTAATTTTTTTGTTATTTGGTTTACCAAACCAAAATAAATTTTTCCACCAGTAACAAATGATAATGTTTTTACATTAATAACTGAATTTAGTGGGAAATACTCTTTAGCTATTTAGAGTAAATCCTAATTAATCACTTTAATTCATAAAGGTTTCTCCCAAATTGGAGGCAAGAAAATATAAGACTGTTTTAGATCAGTGTTTCAACACATTAGAGGAAATCGCCTAAGATCGGACCTTCTCCTAGACTATATATACGGAAAGTCAGTACGTCTGCACTTATGGTTGGCCTTTTACCGTTTATTTAAGTAAACTTCCAAAATACAAGGAGCTTTCCAAAGTAAACTGGACTTTTTGAATGTAGTGCCCCCTGGTGATGCCATCTATATGTCGACTGGCGCGTTAGAATCTGCTTTCTTTATCGATTGTCCAGTGAGAATTTCATGATATTTCATAGATTGGAAGTTAAGTTATTGCATTTTAAGTGTCGGTATGTTTGGGTTATCGGTGCGAAATTCGAACAAGAAGCCAATATTAAATTTTGTTTTAAAATTGGTAAAACTTTTACCAAAACGTTTTAATTGATGAAACCAGTTTATGACGCTGATTGCCTATCTCGTAGCAGAGTGAATCTGTGTGAGTGGTTTCAACGTTTTCAAAGTGGTCGTGAGGACCTATATGACGATCAACATGTGGGCCCATCAAAATCCGTGTTCACCGGAAGTTCCATCGAAACTGTGCGTGAATTCATCAAAAATCAGCCGAAGTCATCATTGAAATTCATGGAAATGGAATTGAACATCTCCAAAACATAGGTTTATCGCATTTTGACCGAACTTTTGGGCTTACGAAGGGTGTGTGCACACTTTGTTCCGCACCAATTGACTGACAACTAAAAATTGCACAGAATCCAACATTCGAAGGACGATTATTTGACCACATTTTAACCATATACCACTCCCCGTAATCACCTGATGTGGCAACGTGCGACTTCTTCCTTTTTGGTAAAAATGCATTTGACCATTAAAGGAAAGCGTTATACAGACGTAGAGGCCATTCAAACGGCTTGCACCGGCATACCGACGGCCACACCGGCCAACGAGCTAAAACACTCGTTCCTCATGCTTTTGCACCGTGCAAAAAGCTGTATTACAGCAGAAGGAGACTATTTTCAATAAATTAGATTGATTTTGTCGAAAAAACCATTTGTTCTGTTTTGTTTTTCTTTAAAAATCCTGTTTACTTTGAAACGCACCTTGTATTACAAAATAAAACTTAAATATGAGAACGATAGGCAGGCAGTCTTGTTTCCTCTATTTTCACAACAATTATAATAGAGCACATAAAGAAACAAATACTTAATGCGCCGGACATTCATCATTTTGTTATATTATGGTTGCTTTTACCAAAATCGAAATGCAGTTTTATCCAATTGTAATAATAACAAATGATTTACCCTCCCAACTAGTTGAACACGCATGGAAAAATCCATATCCACACTAGTTGTTCATCACCTACAACGCAATTATTTCCTGCATTATGAAAATCTTCCAAACCAGTATTCGACCAGATAAACAATGTATAAATATATCTATTTACAAACGTACATGCACAAAACTCTGACAAATGTCACACCGAGCTTTCTATTCTATTTTAATTTACTTATATTAAATATTTATATTTATTTATTTTATAATTTTTTTTCTCTCAACGGGATCCATATATTATATTACAAATCCTGTTTTAAAGGCGAGTATCAGCTTTTTCCACAAAGGACTGTGAGGAATTTTGAAATCCAGCAGTCTAATACTGTAACTGTTTCCAAAATAACGTAAGAAACCTACCCCTATAAGATTTGCTTTATTTATTCTTTATTTTTATTAAAAATATACTTACAGGAATAGTTTCATGTTAATTCAGATTTCACGAAGCATTCGGACAGAAGTAAGCCTCATCGCTAAAGATGATTTTTCGAAAAAAATCCGGAACATTTTCAAATTCAACCCAATTCACAAAAGTATGACGATTTTGGTGGTCAAGCGACTTAGGTTCTTGCGCCAGTTTGATCTTGCAAGGATGTAAGCTAAAATCTTTTCGCAAAATTCGACACAACGACGTCACAGATATGCCGAACGCTTGAGAACGACCTGTGAGAGACTGATTTGGGTCTTCCTCAATTGATGCGCTAGCGGTAGCAATATTCTCGACACTACGGGACTTCTTTTTCTCAATGGTACGGGAAGATGTTATACTGTGCCTGTGAATTAAAATTTTTCCACTAGACGCTCAATTATTGATTTTACAGGACGATTATGACGACCATAAATTCGAGTTAGCTCTTAAAATTGAGGCCATTGACTCCAAATTTCCATAGTGAATTTTGATAATTTCGACTCGTTGTTAGATCGGTTAGAAAAAGAAATATCAAAAGAGCTTGGAAAATTATGGCTTCGTTTGCTGTCCCTATTGGTCTATTTTTGTTGCGTTTCTATTGACAATCCGATTATAATAAATCGCTTAAGCTGTATTAAGACTCTTACCATACATATCATTCGAAAGGCCTGAGTTTATTTTTTCTTAAATTAAAAATCAGCTGATAATTAGCTAAGATAAAAATTCCAAAATTGGATTATCGTTCTATTTGACAATCCCTACAAAATAATTACATCAGTTCCCAGTTATTTCAGCTGTTTTATTTGCATTAGTAGATCTGGCAACTCATTGTCTTATCTATGATACGTGTTGTTAAATACTTTTTTATTGTAATAACTATTCAACACAGAATAAAGGTGAAATCATTATTGCTGGTATAAGATTTAAATTTGCAAATTGTGAACACAAATATTTGTCGATGAAAAAAATAACGAATTTATACCGATTAACGAATTTATACCGAAAATTGATATTTGATATTGATATGATGCAACAGGATCTTTTCTCCATTCAACTTTCTTGTTAAAATTAATGCTTCAAGAATATTCCAGAGATTATTGTGATGATCAAATGTTTTTTCCACCAGTGTCACCGATAAGTTTATCATTGCAATTTAAGTCGTGTATTGTTCTGTGTCTGTGCAATGCTTAGAGTGATTATTGAAGTTTGAATTTTTTCTCGGCATTTGTCATTTTACTCTAAATTATAATAATTATTCGTTTTTATTTTGAATTTAAAACACATACGTATTATATGTTTAGAAATATATATATGTGACCTGGTCTACGAAAAGGGAGCTAACGTGCGAAAACTAGCTTTCTTGGAAACAGCTGTTAAAAATAAACAACTCGTTTCGTCAGTTTCTCGTTATCTCATTAGTTGTTCTCCTTTCCAGAGGCTTCAAGGACGTCCAGTAAGTGTTGTTTTTGGTCGGAATATTAYTATAGTTCATCGTGTAAGTTGCTCGTGTGGAACATTTAAAAAAGTAACACTGAAGAAGTGACGTTTACTCTAATACCGCGCAGCTGCTGTTGTCTTGTTTTCATTCGTCTCTCTTGGATTCTATCACGTGAAAAAGCAGCTCATCTTCCATCCGAATCAACTAAAAAGTTAAAATTGATTTTTTAACACCTAAGCCCCCTTTCCGTAGACCAGGTCACATATATTTTTTATTTATGAGATGTACGGACATTCATCATATTTACTTCAGATATAAAATATACCATCTCTAGAGTTATATACATAATGTGCTAAATTTACTAAAATCGTTTCAGTAGTTTAGGAGTTATCCCCGGACAAAATGTGACACTTAATTCTTATTCATACACACATGAATTCATCACTTGCAACATCCATATAGCAATTGATCAATTCAATATACTTTAACTACGGTGTGTACTCCATTCCTGGTTGCCATGGCTCTGGAGTTTTGGGTCCGTACCCAAGCATACGTTGTTTTCCTAACACCACTTGCCAAGCTTGGCCCTTTTGAATGGCGTTTTGAGTAACGATAGGATTTCGCTCCAAACTACCATATAAACCCATCGAATCCTTTTTGAGTAAAGGTTGGATTGACTTTAGTTTTTGTAATTTCCCCGGCTTGGCAATTCCCCATTTCAGCTGAGTAAAAAGAACTCGAAGCGGTTTTAAAAACGCGAAAAATATCATCTCAGCTAAGGAGATAAAACTGAAGCCGAAGAAGAGGCTTATTATGCCGCCAATGTTTGCTGAAAAATAGTAGCAGAAAATACATATTTATGGTAATCAGATATCATAAAGGGTCTCACATAAAAAATCTGTTATTCCAATAAAATCTGAGTTTTTCTGGCTTCTGTAGATATTGTCTTTAAAGTAAATATTCACCACAGCAATATTTTCCTCCAAATAAGAATTGCTAATATTTGCTTTGATTTTATCATTTTGAAAGCCGGAATGAATTAGGGGAGCAGAGAAGAATGTTGGCATATAGGAGAGATCGTTGCAAGATGGTAGGCAGACATCGGAGCAATCCCTTCTCATGTTGTCTATTACCAATGTTTCTATTCGAGTCCTCTCCACGCAATTGGACACACTCATGCTACATGTGGCTTCATTGCCAGAAAACTTTGGCACGTAATGTGGCAGACAGCCACAATTTTCTAATATTTCGGCAGCACTACATTCGATGCCACAATTTCGTTGTGTATACTCAATATACATTTCCAAGCGCTTTTCGTTTTCGAATAAGCATTTTCGAGCATTTTTGTTGATGTAACGAAGGTACTTTTCCGACTCGACTTTTTCAGGTTGTATGCGAATTTTCGTCTCTAGTCCAGGCGAAAGTAAAAGACCAATTTCGTGCATGTTCGGCACTTCAAGTGGATTGTGTAGTAGGATTTTAAATCCAATGCTATCTGACGCTGAACAGTAATATTCCTCGCTTTCAACATCCAGTATTAGGCCGAGTCCTACACTCTCGCCTGTGCCCACACTTTTCATTGGTATGAATTTTTCGGGTAAATCGTTGGGATAGCCTGCCTCTGAACTCCAATCAACTGGCACGTATCCCTCAGGATAGTTATAATTCAAATAAACATACTTTTTGCTGTTAAAACTGAATTATTTTTATTTTTAATATAAATTGTTTTTTTTTTAGGTATATATTATAATCAGAGCAGTTTACTTACTCCCGGAACATGAAATTCGGATCTATCATATTGAAGGTGCAGCAAAGTCCATTTTCAGTAATAAGGGGCCGAAAAAGCTCTGTACAGTTAAATATTACTCCACCGTATTTACATTTCAGTAACATCTTATTGCAGGGCTGTGAGATCTGCAGATTATGAATCAGTATATTTAATAAATAACAAATATAAACGTAAAGTACTTTACAGGATACTTAAAAGTCTTAACTTCAGAAAACAAGAAAAATTATTGCATCCAAAGCACCTAGAACCTTTATGATTATAATCGATCTAACACATTTTAAATACAGGTTTTTCAAATTTATCATTCTTAAAGCCACTGGGAACACATGGCTTACTGGTCAGCTACATTAGATCTTGACACAGAACTCTGGCCAGACTGGCAATGCGACTGGAAAAACTAGATCTTTGGGGGAATAAAAAAACTTATTCCAATCAACTCAGAAATCTCTGTGTTAATGGATAAGTCAAAATGTGATGCAATCTCCACTCACTTGTAAGTTCAAACTAGTTGAACAATTTCCAAGCGACAATAAAGACCAATCGATTTTGTTGATTCTGAAGACTCTTTCTAGAACTTACCGCAAAGGTCAGTGAAGAACTCAGCAATATTATCGATAACTAAAGCAATTTGAATACCTGGAAACAAATTTTCTTATTTTTTCAGCCGATTGGTTCTTCTTTATTCCTCACGTGGGTTCCGCTTAACATTTATTATACCCTGAACAGCGTATATTAAGTTTGTCACGAAGTTTTTAACACGCAGAAGGAAGTGTCGGAGACCCCATAAAGAATATATATAAACGATCAGGATTGTTGAGCTAAGCCATGTCCGTCTGTCCGTCCATCTGTCTGTACATATACGAACTAGTCCGTCAGTTTTTAAGATAACGTTTTGAAATATTGCAAACGTAATTTTCTCTTCGAGAAGCTGCTCATTTGTCGGACCTGCCGATATCGGACCACTATAACATATAACTGCCATACAAACTGAACGATCGGAATCAAGTTCTTGCATAGAAAACTTTCACATTTGGCAATGTATCTTCATAAAAGTTGGCACTGATTATTTTCTAAGAAAATAATGTATTATCCGAAGAAATTCTTCAGATCGGTACAACAACAATGTAATCTCCAAAGAAATTGTTTAGATCGGCTTACTATAGCATATAGCTGCCATACAAACTGAACAATCAAGGGCTTGTATGGGAAAGTTCCTCATTTGAGGATATACATATCTGCACGTAATTTGACATGGATTACTGCTTAAGGTAATAATATAATCTCCGAAAAAATTGTTCAGATCGGATTACTATAGCATATAGCTTCCATATAAACTGAACACATAGTTACTAAAAGAAATTCACCTGTGAAGTGTATATTAGCTTAGGTGCAGCCAAAGTTAACGTTTTTTCTTGTTTTGTTACTCACTTCGTTAATAAAATCTTTCAAATCCCTCCAATCCGTAATGGCATCAGCTATAGTCATATTAACACCGCGCTTGCAGAGCATTTGTGTTTTGGTATATTCATACGAATCGCTGAAATAACATAAATATACATATTTTATTTAATAAATGGGTCTACGTATGTACAGTGGACCAATAAAGTTTACATACATCTTGTTCTAGTAAATTACGACACGTTTTTTTTTTTTTATTTAATAAACTTTGTGTTTTTTTTTACTAAAGACATTAAATACGTGCAGGGTTGTTATGGAATTAAAAATATCTTCATACTTCCGCAATCTCCATACATTAATCCTATGGAAAATATCTGGAGCTTTTTAGAAAATCGTATTCGAAAATATTGAATTTCATCAAAATAAGGCCGAAAAGCTGAATCAATGTGAGCCAGCTGAAATATACGGAAATAATACTAGAAATCATGTGGGGAGCATGCGTCGACGTCTAGGGACAATAATAGCAACAAAATGTAGACTTTTGATTTATATAAATAATCATCAGTATACGTAAACTTTTTTGATATGAATTTAGCAATAATTTTTTTTATCTCTGAAAAAATATTTTTATATACTATATTTCATGTTAAATATACATATCTTGAAATGGGCAGGAAAAACCCACAAAATGTATTCATTAAAAAAAAAAAAATAAACGTGTCGTAATTTACTAAGCTTTATTGGTCCACTGGATGTATGTATGTTAAAACTTACATTGGAAATTGCTGAACCTTTGCTTTATACGCTTGATTAAGATTGCAAATGGTAACTGCCGGGAAAGGGTCGTCTGTAATTTTCGTGTACTTCGGATTAATACTCACGAGCATAGGCGAATAGTTCCATTTTTCATAAATTTCTCCAACAAAAACTGCTGCTCCGTAGACAAGGCATACAAATGATATGGCGAAGAATAACCTGTACAAACGATCGAACAATAACAGTACTAAATAAATCTGAAGGAATAACTTGAGGCTGATGAGCTAAGAGCTCTGTGTGAAATATTTGAGGTGTACTGATTACGAATTTGAGTTCACAAATTTTCCATCACATACAGCTATTTTTGTCTTTTTAGTAAATGGTGGTTATTTGACCCCTACATTTCTGTCTACAACACAAAAAATCGTACGCGTTAGGAAATTTTTACTATCGTTTTTGGCTATAGCAACCCAAAATTAGCCTCTAACATCATAGCTGTGAAATGACTGTAAACTAGAGCAATCAAGTCAAGAGCCAAAGCGGTGCGGTTTATGATGAATATTTATGGTCAATCAAACAATTTTAATTACAACTAGTTATAAGAACTCATATTTTACGCACTTATCAAAGGTGTTAGTCTTTTATCAATGAACTCTTGGAACTAATGTCGAAAAGCCATAGTATATGTTAATTTAGACAATGGAACCCATGTAATCACTAATGTGAGCAGTACTAACTTTTTGAAACCTGGTAAAATATAAAAAGAGGTTTTCTCACTGCGGAAACATCAAGCGACCAGTGTTTCGAATTGCTCACGTAGCGCAAGAAAGCGTTTAGACATTTGTTCTGGGTTTTTATTTGTTTCAAAATACGACGAACACTAAATAACGAGCACAGGAAGTACTTCGTAGTTACCCATAACATAGTCTATGAGATATACATACCGTTCGAGAGGGAATAAACTTCTATTCACTATGTATTTTAATCCATGTATCGAAGTATTCTCGCAGTACTCCTTAAAATTATCGAACAAAACATATTTGAGTTTTTTCAGCTTTCTCTTTTGGACAACTTTTTTATGTATATTGTAATGCTTCATGGTGCCATGTTTTGTTCCCAGGTATTGTACTCTCAACGACGAATCCATTGCAAATGAATGATGTGAAGTTTATCGCTCCAACTATTCCATCTCATACGCAAGTATTCGTATATTTATTTAAGTGTACTCATCCATATACTCACGAACATAATAAAGCAATTTAAGAAAATATTTTCCAAGACCCTTCAATCAAACGAATATTTGTGTTAGTAATAAGGACAACAATAAATTAACTAATTTACTCGCTAAGTGTGAACTGCAAGAAAGTAGTGTAATTACGTCGGAAACCGATTGCCGGCCACAATGTGTAGAATTTTCGAACTCATTATTGAAGGAAATATGTTTTCTAGAAACAACTTTTAATAAAGGGACTGCAATGGAATAGGTAATTGAAGAAAAAGTAGCACTTCATGTCTCTGTTATTTTCTACACTTTTGTAGACAATAATGTACTTCCAAAGTTTTAGATTATGGCCATAAATTTTGCCTATTCAAACCACAAAAAATTGTAGAAAATAAGAAACTTCGTCATGGAAAGAAACTCGAAACGCGGTAAATTACGGAGTGATACAGTTATTAAACTCATACTAGTAAATTTCCTGTCATTTTCGATACAGAAGTTGAAATTATGAAGCTATCACCACTAAGCACTGCTATACACTATTTATAGTGTACGGTTGTATATGGTTACATTACTCTCTCTCCACTGACACCTATCCTATATAAAATCGTCTAAAATAAGTATGTTTGATATATGGAAGAAGTACGAAAAATAAGGAAGAGTGCTTTATAATTTAAATACCAAAGAAGGCGTTTCAATTTATGAAATTAACTATATAGAACATAAAACTATTCGAGATAGATATAGGGTGATATACAGGGTGGCACAAAAGTAATCCTCTTATCAGAAGATGATAAAAATTTTGCAATTGGCTCCTAAAGTCAGTTCTGTTTTGACATTTGTGTAGTAAATGCGAAATACACGTAAATAAACCATGATACACTACACTGCTCCAGAATTCAGGTGACTATTTATTTGACCAATAATCGGTCGGGGATTTTGGCACAACGTGAATTTCGTCACAGATTTTCTGGCCGTCCGACGCCTACTGGTGAAACACTGCGACGTTTAGCCGCTCGTCTCGATGAGACTGACACAACACGAGATGCTGAAAGGCGGGGCACACAAAGGAGTATCCATTCTGCAGAGAATATTGCTGCTATTGCCAAGGATGTCATGGAAGCGCCGTCGACATAGTCCAGACAACGTGCCACGCAAATGTGTATCAGTCGACGGTGCTTACAGCGAATTTTGGTACATGATTTGAAGATGTTTCCGTACAAAGCCCAGATGGTGCATCAGCTGTTAGCTGCTGACCGCCAATCGCGTCGAACATACGCTCAAGCCATCCTTAATCACCACCAAGATGAAGATGAGTTTTCAACAAAAAAATCATGAGTGATGAGGCCCATTTCCATCTTAGCGGGTACGTAAATAAGCAAAATTTACGCTTCCGGGGCACTGAAAAGCTGCATGTAACCCGCGAAGAGCCATTACGACGCTAGAAGTCACTGTATGGTGTGCTGTTTCGCTGGAGGAGTCGTCGGAGCTTTTTTCTTCAACGACGTCGCCGGCAATACGGTGAGTGGTTAGCGCTACAGAGTAATGAGCAACGAGTTCTTTTTGCCGCAACTTGATGAATTGGGATTGGAAAATATGTGGTTCCAACAACACGGTACAATGACATACACTGCACATGCCACAACCGATATGCTGAAGAATGCATTTCCTGGGCGCCTAAGTCTGAAGTCTCGGGTTTATGTCAACAAGCTTCAGACTCTTGCCGCTCTTAAAGACAATATCCGTCAAGAATGTGAGGACCTATCGCCTGAAGTTCTGGCCAAAGTGAAGGAAAATGCCATAAAAAGGGCTCAAATGACAATTAGCTGTTATATCATATTCTCGAATTGATTAAAAAAAAATTAAAAGAACACATAAAAATAATCCACAAGCAGAAACAAAGTTTTTCATTTTTTAAAAATTACAGCCAAAAAACATCGAAAAGTTATTTTTGCGCCTTAACCTTATACTTGTATATGCATACATGACCAGGATGAAGAGGCGAGTTGAGTTTGACTGTCTGTCTGTTCATCCGTTCATCCAAGCTGTAACTTTAGTAAAATTTAATTTATTTTGATGAAGTTTGGTACATATGTTTCTCGGACCATTGCGACGCCTACAAATTATGACAATTCCCAAAACCGTATAAAATGCCATAACTAAGCTCGTAGGAGCTAGATGCACCCGCGGGCTAAATATTTTGAAAAAGTGCACGTGGAACCACCACTTAATAAGTTTAAAGACGATACCTCCTTAGTGGTCTAGGCTGCAATAGCTATTTTAGGCACAGAGATACACCGTTATAAGTTAAATACGTTCTCTCATTTTCATTGAGATATTGAGTGGACATGGTTGCAAACCAATTTCGCTCATTTTCGCATAGTAACATAAGAATGTTACGTTACGTGGTTGAAATCGGTCAGGCGTGTCCACAGATACGAGATTTCAGCTAAAAGTGGATAGTGCTACGTCCCATTCTCCTATTGAGCCTTCTTACCTATGAACCTATAAATATCAATAGAGATCACATTTGAACGAATCTATCTCAGACAAGTAAGGAAGGGCTAAGTTCGGGTGTCACCGAACATTTTATACTCTCGCATGATAAAGTGATAATCGAGATTTCAGGCGTGGTTGTGAACCGAT